>NC_059352.1:2047500-2187500 GCF_019703515.2 Myxocyprinus asiaticus
TTGTACTTTTTTTGTCCTGGCAGTATAAATTACTTCCCTCTTTCGTCGTATAGAAAAGAGCAGCATGAACATTATGCACAATTTTTCCTTTGTGTTTTATGGAAGAAAGGAATTAATACGGGTTTGGAATGACATAAGGGTGCATAAACAATGACAGAATTTTCATTTTGGATGAACTATCCCTTTAACCAACAGCAAGAGTATGAAATACTGAAAATTTTCAAACATTGATCCGTTTCATACCCCCAATGTTAAACGTGAGAGTCTCAAGTTTGTTTTTAACCCTCCTATGGTATTGAAAAATGGCACCTCCCTTTGGTATTCACGGTCATTTTTGACCAGAAGGGTCAATCGCGCATGGTGGCGTGGTTACTCAACTCAATCCGGGTGGCGGAGGATGAATCTCAGTTGCCTCCGTTTCTGAGACCGTCAATCCGCGCATCTTATCACGTGACTCGTTGTGCATGACACCACGGAGACTCACAGCATGTGGAGACTCATGCTACTCTCCATGATCCACGCACAACTTACCACACGCCCCATTGAGAGCGAGAACCACTATCGTGACCACAAGGAGGTTATCCCATGTGACTCTACCCTCCCTAGCAACCGGGCCAATTTGGTTGCTTAGGAGACCTGGCTGGAGTCACTCAGCACACCCTGGATTCGAACTCGCGACTCCAGGGGTGGTAGTCAGCGTCAATACTTGCTGAGCTACCCAGGCCCCCAAGGAAAATGAGGAAAAAAATGTGGTCAAAAATGACCGAATACCATAGGAGGGTTAACAAGAATCCTGATCATTTCAGTCTGATCTGAACAGTTTAAGACGCACTTTTCAGCACAGATTGTTTTATGAATCTTTGACAATGTAATGCAATAAAAAGATGGAACATTGCAAATGACATTGGACCCAACAGCAAACATGCAGCTCATGCGTGAATGCAGAAAAAACACATTATTTTTTCACATGCAATGCGGTCACATACTGTACATATTGCAGTCTTAAAGGCGCAGCAGCAAAAATGGCCATTTAATTCCAAGGGTCAGAGAGAGGGTGGAAAATGCCACGATAAACTAAATTACAACTATTTTTCGTGCTAGAAACCATGACAAATCTTATAAGCACTCTTTGGGGGGGGGGGGGGGGGATAAGAAAAAAGAATGTATGATACGACCCCTTTAATACTCAAACTCATTATCGCTGTAGATCGTTATCACAGAAACATTATGAAAACATGGCTTCTCTCACACCACCATATTCTCTATCTGTCTGTTTATTACTCATTCACTCTCACCGGGGGAACACCTCTCTCTCATTTCTCACCATACACCAACTTTCTGAATGTCTTCACCTCTTTAAAATAGAATGTGTCTCTATGTAAATGTCATAGTGGTTCTATAAAATAATATTTTTCCTTCACACCTCTGTATGGTGGTGATGGACAGTCCGAGCGCTTGTATATCTCTCTCAGTTCTCTAAAAATGAAACTAACCTTTACATCAGACATTAGAGAACACTAGGGCATTTCTACTTGGTTGCTAGGGTGTTGAGGGTGGTTGCCAAGGCGTTGCTATGTGGTTGCTGTGGTGTTTGGGGTGGTTGCTAAAATGTTGGTATTTGGATGCTAGGGTATTCTGGGTGATTGCTAGGACATTTGGTTGCTAGGGTGTTGAGGGTGTTTGCCAACGTATTGATAGGTGGTTGCTATGGTGTTTTGAGTGGTTGCTAAGATGTTGGTATTTGGTTGCAAGGGTGTTATGGGTGATTGCTAGAGCATTTCTATTTGGTTGCTAGGGTGATGAGGGTGGTTGCCAGGGAGTTGCTAGGTGGTTGCTAAGATGCTGGTATTTGATTGCTAGGGTCTTGAGGGTGGTTGCCAGGGTTTTGCTAGGTGGTTGCTAAGACGTAGGTATTTGGTTGCTGGGGTGTTGAGGGTGGTTACCAATGCATTGCTAGGCGGTTGCTATGGTGTATTGAGTGCTTGCTAAGATGTTGGTATTTGGTTGCTATGGTTTTCTGTGTGATTGCTAGGGCATTTTTATTTGGTTGCTAGGGTGTTGAGAGTGGTTGCCAAGGCATTGCTAGGCAATTGCTATGGTGTTTTGAGTGGTTGCTAAGATGTTGGTATTTGGTTGCTAGCGTGTTCTGGGTGATTAATAGAGCATATCTATGTGGTTGCTAGGGCATTTAGGGTGGTTGCCAATGCGTTGCTAAGTGGTTTATATGGTGTATTGAGTGGTTGTTCAGATGTTGATATTTGGTTGCTAGGGTGTTGAGGGTGGTTGCCAAGGTGTTGCTAGGTGGTTGCTATGGTGTTCTGAGTGGTCTTTTTAAGAAAAAAGAATGTATGATACGACCCCTTTAATACTCAAACTCATTATCGCTGTAGATCATTAACACAGAAACATTATGAAAGCATGGCTTCTCTCACACCACCATATTCTCTATCTGTCTGTTTATTACTCATTCACTCTCACCGGGGGAACACCCCTCTCTCATTTCTCACCATACACCAACTTTCTGAATGTCTTCACCTCTTTAAAATAGAATGCGTCTCTATGTAAATATCATAGTGGTTCTATAAAATAAAATTTTTCCTTCACACCTCTGTATGGTGGTGATGGACAGTCCGAGTGCTTGTATATCTCTCTCAGTTCTCTAAAAATGAAACTAACTTTTACATCAGACATGATAGAACACTAGGGCATTTCTACTTGGTTGCTAGGGTGTTGAGGGTTTGTTGCTAGGGTGTTCTAGGTTATTGCTAGGGCATTTCTATTTGGTTGCTAGGGTGTTAAGGGTAGTTGTCAAGGCGATGCTATGTGGTTGCTATAGTGTTTTGAGTGGTTGCTAAGATGTTGGTATTTAGTTGCTAGGGTGTTGAGGGTGGTTGCCAAGGCATTGCTAGGAAGTTGCTCTGGTGGTTTAAGTGGTTGCTAAGATGTTGGTAGTTGGTTTCTAGGGTGTTTTGATTGATTGCTGGGGCATTTCTTTTTGATTGCTAGAGTGTTGAGGGTGGTTGCCAAGGTGTTGCTAGGTGGTTGCGATGGTGTTTGAGTGGTTGCTAAGATGTTAGTGTTTAGTTGCAAGGATGTTGTGATTGTTTGCTGGGGCATACCTATTTGGTTGCTAGGGTGTTTAGGGTGGTTGCCAGGGAGTTGCTAGATGGTTAATATGTTGGTATTTGGTTGCTAGGGTGTTGAGAGTTGTTGCCAGGAATTTGATAGATGGTTAAAATGTTGGTAGTTGGTTGCTAAGTAGGGTGTTCTGGGTGATTGCTGAGGCAATTCTAATTGCTTGCTAGGATGTTGGGGATACTTATGGGGTTAGGAGTTTGTTTAAATCACTAACCTTAAGTATGTGAGGAATAGTAATTGTGATGCTTGACTTAGGAAGCTGTACGCTTTCACACAAACAAACAGATTTTAAATCTGTGATGTGTGTAGCAGGAGTGCAGCATTAAAGATTGTTCTTCCTCTTATTTTGCACAGAGCAAATCATAATATACACACAGTATGGCTGATGCATTATGCATTGGGTTCCACAATGTACTTTTATTCCAGAACCCAAGACCCTCCCAGCCCACCCTTCTCCCAGTCCTGCAGTTTCTCATTTTCTGTGACAATAAAAGAGAGCGCGTGCTGAGACTGATGAAAAACACGATTGCTCCTGATATCTCCTCAGTCTCTGATAAGCAGCAATTGTGCTGTTTTAGGGAACTGGATTTGTGCATCATAAAATAATTGTTTCATGTGATGGAACTGGCTTTTTGAAGATACTTTAAAATACTACTGCTGACTTTCGACTTCTGTGCTGAATTTTCATGGCAGAGAATATTGAATGATGTTTAGCTGAAGCAACGGTGATATTAAATGCCGTTAGTTAAAAAGTTCAAGCATCTAATCTGTTAATCTCTTATTTAAAACTAGCCAACCCATTTGTCCTCCATATTGGTTCCATGTAGGGTCTCTTAAAGCTAACTAGCGTACGAAGCTAACATTGTTCAGACAGATCATGTCATGAAACACAGCTAACCGAATATTTCAATCCATGTCTGTGGTATTGAAGAGGTTAAGTTTGTTCATATCACTTGTGTGCTTCGGCCCTGAGTCTGAAAGAACACGAAATGGCATGAGAATGTCCTTTTTTTGCGAGCTCTATCAAAGCTAATAGGCTTTCCAGTGCAATTATGGCTCTTTAGAATCAGGTAACCTTTAGATGATTTCAAATGTGAGTCATACTTGCCTAATTTTAGCAGCGCGCTCCCAACTTGATTGTCCTTGAAACAGACCATTAGATACATATGACACAAAATGACGGCGAGCTGGATTGTGATGGTATGGGCTTTGACTTCAGGTTCTCTGTTAAACATATATCCAATGTACGCTAATTCTTTATTTTTAAAACATTGCTTCAAATGAGTTGATGTTCATATGCTGCTCTCAGGTGCACCTGAAAAGCTTCTTCTTTTGAGTAAGTCTTTATTATGACACGTCACACACTTGCGTCGGAAACAAAAAGTAGCCAAAATCAAACGAAATATTCATTGGAGATGGCAAGCCCTTATTTTGGTGGTACCAGTGGGTAAGCAAATCTAAATATGCCTTCATCAATTTTATGTAACATGTATGATTTATTTATACATAGTTTTTAACAAATCATTCATTTCTTTGTATGCAGACTGCAAAGGGTGAGATGGCAACTATATGGTAGCTGATTATAAAATCTAATGTAAGCAAAAATCAAGGTTAGAGTGAGGCCAATCTTTGGAGTCTTTAAAAGCAAAAATGCGAAGCTTATAATTTTATAAAAGAACTTACGTTAATTCTTCTAAAAACTGTGTATTATTTAAGCTATAAAGTTGTTTAAATTGTGGTTTTTACAGTCGTTTTAGGACTTACGGCATTATGTCGTCATGGCAACGAAGTTGTAAAATTGGCTATAACTTTACACAGAAAAGGTTGGCAAATGATTTTATCACACTATTATCATGTTAACAAGTATAATGTTGACGTCTTGTGGTTATACTTTTGAAAGTGAGTATTTTAACATTTACTGATTGGCCCCATTCATTTCCATTGTACTTACAATTGTCTCACTGTAACGTTGCTTTTTGCTTTTTTTAAAGAAAAGGAGGGACGAGCCAAAATTTATTTTTGTAGTAATCAGCATTATGCCACAAATTCTGTCGATTGCGCTTAACTGGAATAGTCGTTTAACCACTTCAACTGTGTGGACCCGCAGGGGGCGCTATAATGCGAAAAACATGTCCGCTTAAAATGCTCACGTTCCTCTTATACATAAATCAGGCATATGTGGTATCATTTGAAAGCTTAGAATCTGAACTTTTCAGAGATAACTTCTTTGAACGTCTGCATTTATGTTACTTAAAATAACAAAATAAGGCCTTAAAACATCCATGTCGCACATATACAAATATTAATATGAAAAAACTCTTTAAAATAGCACTTAAATAGTCAAACCATTTATCAAATGAAAGTTCTCATTCTTAGGAACGTGACTGTGCAGATTACTTTGTTGCCCTTATACCACAGTTTAAAAGATTTTCAAAAGAATCACAACGTGAAATATGATATTTGTAAGACATCAAATACAAACATCTCATTTATGCACGAATAACTGCTGCTGTCATCTCCAAATAGCCAAAAACTTTATATCTGCTTTTATCTTAGGCAGTTTTCTAAAGAATGAGCTGTTTTTTACTTGTGAGCTTGCTTGTGTGAATAATCCAATGTTATATCTTAGATGTCCAGAACAAAATATGACATCCAGCAGGAAAAGCATGCAAACAAATAATCAGAAATATATGTTTTCGACTATTGATGATAAAATGTTATACATTATTGCAAAATGACACCTATATCTAGGTGTCTAGCTTCTAGTCCACTCAGAGGCCGAGATATTCAATGAAAAAATGGGGGTGTTGCATGAACTGAAAATTAGACTGAATGTCTATGGACGAGCACATCTGCGAGGGCTAAAATGCGTTAGAGCGCCACCTACATTTCAGATTGGCATTTTGTGACGGAAGGTTATAGAGAAAGGATATTTTTTTCTAGTACTTGCTGCTATCTAGTGGAATAAAATAAGACTATTTGGAGGGAGATGGGTTGAACAGAAGCAGAATTACATGTTTACAAATTTAGGACAACAACAAATTTTGTATTTTATTTTTTTGAAATTCTATTCATCTTAAGACGGTAAACATATACAATATTATGTATGAATAATTTGGGGTTGGTTCTGAAAGAAAAAAAAAAGACAAATTTTTGACAGTTAGTCCACAGTATGTATAAATGGTGTGCTTTTGAATTTGAGTGTTAAAAATGGCTGGCGGCAGCCCAAAAATGCTTCACAGTCAAAAAGGTTAATATTATTGAAAAACAGCCCTGAAAATTAAAATAACTTCGAAAATAATTTGCTATATTAAAGTCCTTTTTGCTATGTTTTATATCGGTATGCCCGCTCCAACATCACAACATTCCGAGGTTTTTGCTAGTAAATATGATTTCGCTTGGTCATTCATATGCACGCAACTCGAAATAACGATATTTCCATCTCTAGAAAACAGCTATGACTTGCACGCCACTCAAAGGTAGTCTAGCATTTTTACACTTTATTTAATTATTTTCTTTTATTACTGATTTTATGAAAAGGTTTGAGTAAGGCCAAATAGAGTTTCTAATAAAGCGACAAATTGCGACGCTAATGCATGCATTGTTTTTGTATTTTGGGACAACGCAGCATAATGGAGCAAATGTCTGAATATTCCACAGAAAATGAAGCCACATGTTTGTATGATTACTGTGAGAAAAACTTTAAACAGGCTTAATTGTACTGTATACATATGGTAATTATAATGACAGAGAGTGATAACTAAGCAACTCAGCAGAAAACATAGGGCTAAAAGTTCCTCTTAAAGGGAATTTTCATTTTTGGGTGAACTACTCTTGTGGTCTATCAAATACAAGTCTTTTGTCTCAAAATGTAATAGTTTAAGGGATTCTCATTAACTGCAACATTTAGAAAATATTAAATGTCTGATACAATTTCCTCAAGTTCCATCTATTGTTGTTCCGTTTGGAATTTTTCCAAAGTTGTTCTTATGAAACATGTTTGCCACGAGTCCTAAAATAAACTGTGAAGATAAAATGACTAACTTAAATGTGGTCTGGTTTTTCAAGTACAAGTGTAATATTGAAACTTGACTGGTGGTTGTTCAAAAGCCATGCTGACCTTTAAGAGAGTGTGCTGAAATCTGTCAGGTTAGCTAACAAGCTAAACTTCTGCACTGTCCTGTGCTTCAAAATCAATCAACGTTAGCGGCATGCTAATAATGCGGTGGGAAAACCCCAGCTTTACGTGCTTTTGGACATATCTGAGGTACAACCGGTGGTGAATAAAGGTTAAAAGAACTGTCACGTTCAATTAGCATGTTTCAGTTCACAGATGAGCTAACAAATCAGCATTTGAACAAACGTTTAACCTCATTTTGAGTCTTCTGCTAAGCTTTTTATGTTGTGATGAAAAGTGTTAATTATGTATTTGTGGCAAGAGAAGGTAATGACCTTTAACTGCTTTCCAGCTCAGTTTCCTGATATTATCATAACAACACATTCTGATCAAATAACCATAACTTGGTCACTCATACTTTGCAGTATATTTTCAGGTCCACATGACACAAGTCTAATATATTTGATTTTTAAAGGAATAGTTCACCCAAAAATGAAAATTCCCTCATCATTTACACACCCTCATGCGATCCCAGATGTGTATGACTTTCTTTCTTCTGTAAAACACAAATGAAGATTTTTAGAAGAATATTTCAGCTCTGTAGGTCCATGCTTAGTATCTAGCAAGCAAGTGACTAACAAATCAAAACATGTTGTATATACAGCTGAAATCAGAAGTTTACATACACTTATGTTTAAGTCATTAAAACTACTTTTTTTAACCACTCCACAGATTTAATATTAGCAAACTATAGTTTTGGCAAGTCATTTAGGACATCTACTTTGTGCATGACACAAGTAATTTTTCCAACAATTGTTTACAGACAGATTGATTCACTTTTAATTGACTATATCAAAATTCCAGTGGGTCAGAAGTTTACATTCACTAAGTTAACTGTGCCTTTAAGCAGCTTGGAAAATTCCAGAAAATGATGTCAAACCTTTAGACAGTTAGCTTCTGACAGGAGGTGTACTGAATTGGAGGTGTACCTGTGGATGTATTTTAAGGTCTACCTTCAAACTCAGTGCCTCTTTGCTTGATATCATGAGAAAATCAAAAGAAATCACCCAAGACCTCAGAAAAACAATTGTGGACCTCAACAAGTCTGGTACATCCTTGGGAGCAATTTCCAAATGCCTGAAGATACCACGTTCATCTGTACAAACAATAGTACGCAAGTATAAACACCATGAGACCACACAGCCATCATACCACACAGGAAGCAGACGCATTCTATCTCCTAGAGATGAATGTAGTTTGGTGCGAAAAGTGCAAATCAATCCCAGAACAACAGCAAAGGACCTTGTGAAGATGCTGGAGGAAACAGGTAGACAAGTATCTATATCCACAGTAAAACGAGTCCTATATCGACATAACCTGAAAGGCTGCTCAGCAAGGAAGAAGCCACGGCTCCAAAACCACCATAAAAAAGCCAGAATACAGTTTGCAAGTGCACATGGGGACAAAGATCTTACTTTTTGGAGACATGTCCTCTGGTCTAATGAAACAAAAACTGAACTGTTTGAATATAATGACCATCGTTATGTTATGTAACCAAAACATTTGACCCAAGTTAAACAATTTAAAGGCAATGCTGCCAAATACTAACAAAGTGTAAGTAAACTTCTGAACCACTGGGAATATGATGAAAGAAATAAAAGCTGAAATAAATCATTCTCTCTACTATTATTCTGACATTTCACATTCTTAAAATAAAGTATTGATCCTAACTGACCTAAGACAGGGAATGATTTCTACGATTAAATGTCAGGAATTGTGAAAAACTGAGTTTAAATGTATCTGACTAAGGTGTATGTAAACTTCTGACTTCAGTTGTATCTAGCTTTTTCTTGTGCAACCTTTCTGATATATGAAACTGAAATGAGAAGGCGACGAACATGTCAAAATATGTGTAGTGTGAAAACCAATTAGACATGTGATGTCTTTTTTTGCCTGAACAACACCAAGGTGTGAAATAAATGATGGAAGGAACATTGCAGCTTTGCTTAATGTCTGTTAGACCTGCAGAAGGTGTGCTTCAGATATGAACCCTCATTATGAACCATCAACATCAAAGGCACAAGCATTGTTAGTTAGTTAACAATATTTGGGTAGTTGACATGACATGCTATACTTCATCTAACACTATTTTCAACAGCATTTTCTAATTCTTTTACAATGTATTACAATTATAGACAGAAATTGTCATATTATGCATGCAGTTTTTACAAATAGTGCCGTGATATATATATATATATATATATATATATATATATATATATATATATATATATATACAGTTTCTATTATTTATTTATCTTATATATTCTGAATATGTATATATATATATATATATATATATATATATATATATATATATATATATATATATATATATATATATATATAAAGTAATATTTTTTAATCCATGCAGTTTTTATAAATAGTGCCGTGATATATATATATATATATATATATATATATATATATATATATATATATACAGTTTTTATTATTTATTTATCTTATATATTCTGAATATGTATACATATATATATATATATATATATATATATATATATATATATATATATATATGTAATATTTTTTTAATCCATGCAGTTTTTACAAATAGTGCCGTGATATATATATATATATATATATATATATATATATATATATATATATATATATATATATATATATATATACAGTTTCTATTATTTATTTATCTTATATATTCTGAATATGTATATATATATATATATATATATATATATATATATATATATATAAAGTAATATTTTTTAATCCATGCAGTTTTTATAAATAGTGCCGTGATATATATATATATATATATATATATATATATATATATATATATACAGTTTTTATTATTTATTTATCTTATATATTCTGAATATGTATACATATATATATATATATATATAAAGTAATATTTTTTAATCCATGCAGTTTTTATAAATAGTGCCGTGATATATATATATATATATATATATATATATACAGTTTTTATTATTTATTTATCTTATATATTCTGAATATGTATATATATATATAAAGTAATATTTTTAATCCATGCAGTTTTTATAAATAGTGCCGTGATATATATATATATATATATATATACAGTTTCTATTATTTATTTATCTTATATATTCTGAATATGTATATATATATATATATAAGTAATATTTTTAATCCATGCAGTTTTTACAAATAGTGCCGTGATATATATATATATATATATATATATATATATATATATATATATATATATATATATATATATACAGTTTCTATTATTTATTTATCTTATATATTCTGAATATGTATATATATATATATATAAAGTAATATTTTTAATCCATGCAGTTTTTATAAATAGTGCCGTGATATATATATATATATATATATATATATATATATATATATATACAGTTTCTATTATTTATTTATCTTATATACTCTGAATATGTACATGTATATATATATATATATAAGTGTATTTTAATCCGTGCAGTTTTTATAAATAGTGCCGTGATATATATATATATATATATGTGTGTGTGTGTGTGTGTGTGTGTGAAAACTAACCTAAAATCTTGATGCTGATAAAAAAGTTAATGTCCATGTTGTCAACGTTTACACCACAAAGCTGTTCACATCAGAATTTTGGCAATGTGAGTTTTTCCTAAAATGACTCCAGCAGAACTGTGGCTAACCACATTGACTCGACTCTTAAAAAGCTGTGCTATAAGTAAACTACATTTCCTCTTGAATTAAAAAGAAAATCCAGCAGATATAGCATGCCTGTGCTTTAAAATGAAATTAAAAATGCAGTCTTTGATGTTTTCCCTTCTCTGTTTTTAAAGCATGCACACATTCCCCTCTCTCTTCCATGCTTTCTCTTTGGTTTGTTCCAAATTCCAAACCATCTGTGGGTATGTGATACTTCTCTCCAGTACAATGAGCTCGGGCAGGGAGGCAGTGTTTCCCGTAATCCTTCAATTCATTCAACTCTCACATCATATCATGCAAATGGAGCTGCTGTCTCAGGACTGGCAATCCTGTTCCAAGCGCATGCCTGAGCCCTGTGCGATACAACACATTTATTATGCATGCATTGCACTAGGCTTATGGTAATAAGGTATTAAATTAGTGCTGGACATTATTGCTCCCACAGATCATTTCTGTTTGAGAGATTTTTCATAAAAGACACTGAATTTGAAGGGAAACAGATTGGGAGGCAGATGAGGTGACGTTCAATTTTCCAAGCCAGTATTTGACATTTCGGCTCGCTGCCACGGTTATCACGCTACTTATTTTGGGGATTTTATGCGTCATGTTTGGAGAAACAGTCACAGCAAAGTTTCTTCTGTTAAATCGATGTGAAAATGAAACTTGTCAGCAAATAAACGGCCATATTTTACCTTTGATGCACTGTGTGTAAATGCACTCGACTTGACGAATTACACTTATCGGTTTGGTTGAATGACTCCGGCGATGAATCACGGTTTTCACCACAATTTAGCCCTACAATTACAAATAGACTTTTCCTAATGGAAGAGACCAATTGAAATCAAGTTAACATAGGTAAACATTTAACCAGTCAGCTCGGCCCAGATGCATACAGGTTTTCAAATAACTGCATACATACTGTACATGAATATGCAACACTTTATCTATCATTGTCTATCTTGCTATAACAAGTACTGACACGGATGTTTTAAGCACACATAAGATATACATTAAGTTCAGTATCGCTCTCAAAAGACCATATCATATTTTTATGACTACGACACAATAACAACAAGAGGAAATCCCTTCCTATATTCACAGGGGTTCTCCCATCAGCCAGTAAACACTCATTATAAAAGCAGAACTTTCTGAAGAAAAAAAGATTAGCAAAATGCTCACATATGCAAAATAAAAGGCAGTTGTTACTTAAGGTGCTATTTCTATTTGTCAATGGTGTAACCTAATGAACTGAGATTGATTTAGACATATTAAATCATCTTTTTTGCTTGAATAAAGCAGCTATTGATTACTTCTATGTTGCCTTTATGTGCTTTTTGGAACTTCAAAGGTTTGGACCCCATTCGTTTACATTTTATGGATTTTTTTTTTAATGAATTTTTGGGTGAACTATCCCTTTAATAAATAATTATAAAAACAAATAAAATAAAAAAAAAACACAAGGAAAATCAACATGTTGCTTTGGAAAGTTCAAGTACACTGAAATGGTCCCCATTTTGCCAAATTAATAACAAGCGCTGTCTCCCATCAGACAAAATTAAGCGTGACGCTACTGTGAATAAGGTCCATTTATGCAAACATAAATGGACCTTATTCACAGTAGTGTCATCCTTAATTTTTTGACAACGAGGCTGCGAGAGGTAGACTCTTCAATAGTCTCTTCAGTGGGTTGTACTTCTGTTTAAAGTGTTTTGGATCCTTTCGCTGATGAAACATTACCAAAAAAAAAAAAAAAAAAACAACAACAAAAAAAAAACAACATATTTCTAAAAAATGTCAGTGATAAAAAATATCCAGTTGTGGAAAATTAGATGTGATCTAGGAGCTTTATATTGCTTTATACAGTTCTGCACACCATTAAAGAGACTGTAAGTCTAACCTCACAGCCTTGTTTTCTTTCCCGTCAAAAATCAAATATGGTGCAACTGTGAATAAGGTCTATTCAAACACATTTCCCTTTAGCAGCACTGATAACATGTTGCACAAGCAACCCAGGAAGTAATTGTGCTCACAAAAATAACAGTAAGCACGATTTGGAGGTTTAATTATCACTCTAAAATTAAATTGTTACTCCACTGATGGTTAGGTTTAGGGTTGGGGTTTGGGTTAGGGGTTGGAGTTAATAAAACATGCATTCCTGTAGACTGTATTACATCATTTACAACTAAAACCGACTCACTTTTGGCACCCCTCTGTGGACATTTCACCCAAAAACTGGAGCTTCATGTGCACATATGTTCAACAACACTTCCAGCTTCGGCCACTGGGGGCAGTGGTTCACATTTCGGTAAACACAGAGCGATTTCAGATGCAGAAATTTTGACCTACTGTTGCCGAATTCAGAGTGTAATCAGATTAAAAGAACACCAGGTTCAATTTGTTTCACATATTCTTAATTCAATTTTTTATTTTTTATTTTTTTTTTTTTGTGTGTGTGTGTGTCCATAACAGCTTTATAATGGTAAAGTTATGTCGAAGGGCATTAGCAGTACTTTTGTATAATACTTTTCTAATATTCAAAAACCTTTGTACTTTTTTATAATAGTACTCACTAGGTTTTTGAACAGAGCTATAATTAAAACATGAATATTCATCAAATATTCGTTTATATTCGTTAATAGTGGAATTGAGATCAACTAAACTAAAACGGTCCAAAATGAGATTTGAGCCCAGTTTTATGTCCAGTGACAATGTGAAGTTCGGTTCTTTTTACACTTTTACAAAAAAAAAAAAAAAACACTTTTTTGTCCACTTAATCAAAAGTTTATTCTTTTAAAGATGACTCATGTGAAAATGTCTTATTGAGTTGTAAACTGGTGTGAGGTGTTGGACACACAAAAACCTACAAGGTGTCATGAAGCGGCACGTCTGCAAGAGCTTTCACAGAGGCCAGACTTCAAGAGAGACTGCTGGGTTTTCAGTAAAATCACCTGTATTATCCATTTAATTGTTTGAGAAGTCCCTCTGTGAGAGCTGGTTTAATTACGGTCTTTGGTTTTTTACAGTATTGTAATTTATTTTAATAGAGCGAGAAAACCACAGACTGCTTCTCTCAAAAATTTTCACTCTGTTTTCAAACATTTTTTAATTTAAAAGCTCTAAAAACTGAATTTGCTTCAGATTTAAACCATTTATAGCATCACACTGGTTCTGTAATGGTAAAGTTAAAAGGGTTTAATACAGCCAGTCACTACTGTAAAAGCCTGAGACTACTAGTGAAAAATATTTGTTTTGTTTTTATTTGTCATTACACATTGCATGTCTTTTGTGTGAAGAGTTAAATAGAAAAATGTACATTTAAGCTTGTCTTAGTAGTATTTGGTACTGTATGTGGCTCTTTTGCTTTACCGACTCACTACATTGAGCACGCCATGTCATAATCACCATTATTTCTGTAATTCTGTCACACTCACTTAGATTAAACAAGTGCATTAATAACGTTTTCATGACTAATTAATAGTTTGCACCTTGCCAAGAATCGTTTTCTTCCACCACTAATTCTAATTGGTCCAATTAATCATGCAAAAGATAATTAGCATAGTCAAATGAGACGTGAAGCTTGCTGGTGCTCTGGGGAATTTGCCATGATATTTTTTCCCCCTCTCTTTTTGATACAAATAAAGAATTAGTCAGGGTTGGTGGTAGATGGAATCCCGGGCATTCGCACCATAATACTAATGACCGTGTGTCTTTGTGGCAAGGCGTGTGGGAATGACACAGAACTGGCATGTCAAAAGAGAGAGACTCAATGAGGGATATACACGGAGGAGAAGAACGGAGAAAAAGACACACATCCACTCTGTTCAACTGTCCTCTTTACAGTTTACATTTTAAATGGATATGTGAGGTGAAAGGTAACATGTAAACAACTCTTGATATTGACCTTTTATTTTGCAATTGCTCATTAAATTGATCAGTTTGTCAAAGGATTTGTGTAGGATGAACACTATTATGGATATACAGTAGGGGATATTGGGGCTAGTTGTCATATGTCACTGTAAAATGTTTTCGTGATTTTAACGGTAAAAGAATGTAAAAATGCTACAGTTAAAAAAATAAAATAAAAAAAAAGTTAATTGATTAACATGTAGTTACTGTAACATATCAGGTTAAAAAATTATATTTAACAAGTTTTTTTAGATATAAAAAGTAAAAGTAAATATGTATATTATGTTTAACAAAAGAATATATGTACTTTTTATGGTAAACTATTGTTAAAATTATGGTAAAACCTATAATGGGGTGTTCACAGAAGTCCATGTGTGTCCCATCACATTTCATTCAATTTTATAGGAATAGTTTGGGGAATGTAATGTTTATTGCATTATTTTAGTGTCACATGTGTTACCCTGATGGTGTTTTGTGTTTGTGTGAGTAACACTGTGCACTGTCTCTACATGTGTATTAATTATTGCTTTTGGAAGGCTAACTCTTGATGAACTTTAACCCTCCTGTGGTATTCGGTTATTTTTGACCAAAATAAAATTTCCTCATTTAATAAAAATGGTTTCTTTATCTGAGCAGTACAAGACTTGGTGACTTTTCCCCCATTTGCCATCTGAACATACAAAAAAACAAAACAAATTGGGCTTGATTCGATAAGTCTAAATGGTTGTAATAAAAAGTGACACCTTTGGTATTCGCGGTCAAAATTGACCGACCACTGAAAATGAATGGGAAAGCAATGAGCAATTTTTTTTATCTGTCAAATATAATCAATAAATCAGCCACTATGCAACTAAGAAAAAAACTATGAAAAAATAAAAAACTGACAGAAATTACAGGGTGAGATTCTAAAACATCCTCAGTGCAAAACATACACACCCACTCACACACAAACACACTTACACAAAAATGAACTGGTGAGACTATAACATAGAGCTTTTTTTTTTTTTTTACATTTGTCAACAAAACCAATAAATCAGTCACAATGCTAAACACACACTCAGAAATGAAGGGGTGAGCTAACATACTCACAATGCAGAACACACACACACACGCACACACAAACACACATGTTCGCAAAACACATTTTTACTATAGAAAGTTTGAAATTGCAAAATGTTTACTCTGATTCTTCTGTTTTATACTCTAGTTGAATTTTCTGAATTTTGCATTTCATTTCTGTTTCTTGATGTTCATTTTCTTGACAATATTATGCATTTACTTTGAGTTATTACATTAAATTAGAAATGCTTATTCTGTGTCTTCTCTTTGTAACACCATGGTCAGGTTTGATTGCAAACATAATTACATAAATTGCAAAAACTGACACTTCAAATCAAATTTAAAATGCTAAAATTTGACAGTCATCTACTGGCTGTTACTGGCATGACATGGTTTTCAAGTCGTGTTATTTATATTTTGTGCACCACATTGCAGAAATCTGCCTCCAATTTATGTCACATTCTCATATTTTCATTCTCATGTTTCAATTTATAGAAGTGTAGGCTCTGAATGTTTTTTTGTTGTTGTTTTTTTTTCCAAAAACATGCTTATTTGAATATGTAAATTGGTACAATTTAGAAATGTACATGTAAATAAGATAAAAATAGCATAAATTCCCAAAATGAAATGCATACTTTTATTGTTCTTACTTCAAGGAAGAAGAAATGGTATCATCATCATCATCATCATAAAAAAAAAAATCTAAATTACATCCTGTAAAGCCTGAAACATGGTCACTGTATTTTTTTACGGTAAATTTCTGGTAACCACAGCTGCCGTTATTTTACCATGCATTTAACAGAAGTTGTTGTCACCAGAGTTGGGGAGTAGTTAACTAAAAGTAGCAATGATACAATTAACATGACTATTACAAATTCTTTTTTTTTTTTTTAATGCATTTGGCAGATGCTTTTATACAAAGCAGCTTACAGTGCCCTTATTACAGGGACAATACCCCCAGAGCAACCTGGAGTTAAGTGCCTTGCTCAAGGACACAATGGTGGTGGCTGTGGGGATCAAACCAGCAACCTTCTGATTATCAGTTATGTGCTTTAGCCCACTATGCCACCACCACTCAGTTGAATAGTGCTGTAGCGTCACAAAATGCTTCTTTTGTCACATTGTACTGAGAAAAGCGGCAATGGAGACGAGAGAGGAATCAAACATGCTTACCTTAAAATGTTCTCTCTCTCTCTCATGTAGCACTGGAACTGATTCTTTTAAGTGAATCGATTCTTTCGGATAGTTAATGTAAATGAACCGGTTCAAATAAACGATTCCCTTATGTAGCACTTAGAAACTCAGATTAATTTTGGTGAGTTGGTTCTTTCGAACGGTTCATGTAAATGAACTAGTTACATTGATGATGCACTGATGCCCCGCACAGCCTTTAAAGGGACTTTGCCTTCTTTTTTAAAGTGAAATATTTAGTTCATTGCTGCTGTTAATATATTAATATATTTTGATTCAGTTACATATATTAAATTGGGTGTTTTCAAGTTTTTTAGTGTATATTTACCCTTAAAGCTCGGATGGGCCTGCCCGCTTGAAAAACAAATTATCACCAAAATATGAATAAATACAATCTTGACCAACACAAAATAGGTATCATTTGAAAGCTTAGGAGCTCTACTTTCCAATGCATGTAGACATTATGATCTGAACAAGTGCTTTTAAATTTGCAGTCAAATCAGATGCGTTCTGTTTTGATCATTTATAAACAAATTTGCACTGTACATATTTCTGTAATCAGTAAAAACATCAAACTCATCAAATAGCCATGTGTCATATGTTGTTGGAAAGCTCTCAAAGAGTAGAATACAACCAGCTCATCTGTTTTACTCACAGACAAAAATATAGTGAGTAACAGCTATATGTCTTTGACAATTACCTTGGTGTTGCTTACATGCCGAGTTTATGCTTATAACTTCACGAAAAATAAATGGAACATAAAATATCACATAACATTACTTAGAGGAGGTGATTATCTTTCAAATGAGTCCACACACAAGGTAATCGTATGCAAAAATCATTAGATAATCCACATGAAGCACAATGTTACATATGACCACCAGGAGATGGTGCCAAGTACATGACACAGACTCAGTGATGACTCAAATGACACAGAATGAAACTCATACTGTGAAATCTCATTACTAAAATCATGTCTGCATGCTATACAAACCTTTAGTCATTGTTGTGTTTGCATGTAATTAGTTCTTATGTACAATTATTATGTTTTATTTGTTTGGAGAGGATTTTTGACACATAGAGACATTTTTGGACACTATGATAAATTATGTTTGTAATGCTATAACTTTTGATTGCTTTGTCATATCAACACAAACATTTTCTCAGTTACAGTTGACATGATTGGGAACAAAACAAAAGCAGTTTTTCAGAGCCACCTTATTTACACCTAGAGTTTTCCCCAAAATTCTATTCAAGCTCTTTATTGTCATTGTACAAGTACAACAAAATTACAACAAAACTGGTTTTTGCATAAATTTAGAAAAGAAAGTAGAGATAGAAATAAATGTAAAATAATAATAATAATATGTATATATATATATATATATAGAGAGAGAGAGAGAGAGAGAGAGGGAGAGAGAATTTAGGAAATATCTAATACAGAAAATATAAATATACAACAAATAATGATGAGCATGAAGGTGCTTGAATGAGTAGATCAGATGTGCAATATATTGTAGTCATAGTTAATGAGAAAGTGCAGAATGTTGTTTGTGCAAACTAGTAAATAAACAAATATGAAAAATAAGACAAAAGTACATTTTTCAGCAGTTTTTTAGGCTGAGAGTCTCAGAATGTATCATAATATATATCATTACAAAATTTGAAAAGTTTTCTTTACAATGATACCAAACACTTGACCCTCGAGTTATAAGTCTTTAATTTTGGGTATGCCACTGAAACAGGAAATCTTTAAAAACACCTTCAGAGCTTAAAGGGCTAATTAAACATTTGTGTTCGATTGAATGTTGTCACCTTATTTGTTCAACCCTTACAAAAACTTACCATGGTTTTAATAAAGTATGCTAATATTGTAGTAACCATTATTTAGTAGGCTAACAGTGGTTAATTTGATAGTTACTATATTGGTTTACCACAAATACCATAGTTAAACTATGGTTACTGTAGTATAACAATGGTTCATTTTCAGCAGGGAATGCCACCCTAATTAAATATATAACTGTCAGGTGATTTAATTGAATTAAATCAGAATTTCATAATATCATCTGACTGTTATATGTCTAAAAATATGTCCTTCTGTAAATAGCTTCAGTGTAGTTATCTACTCTTGGTTAGTAGCTTGTAGTGTACCAAACTACTTTAGTTTGAAAAAGAGTAACTCTACTGTAGTTTAAGTAGTAGCTTGTGCACTTGCAAAGCTTTAGTATCAAAGTAGCTTCACCAACACTGGTTGCTGCCAGGGATACATCTCAGTCACTATAAAGTTAATTCAATTCTAGAAAGAGTCAATTCTACATTCCAATATCAGCATTTTTGTGTACACAAGTGAACATGATATATATATATTTGTTTTACTTTTATATGTTTGTTTTGTGTTTCATAATTTTTTAATTGTTTGAATTAAAAAGTTTTTCATGGCATGTTCCCATTGTGACAACTTATCGCATATAGTGTGACAACATGCCCCAATGTTTTTAAATGGGTGTTACAGTTTTCCTTGACACATTAAAAGGAACACTTCACTATTTTCTTGAAACTATAAACACAATTTGTACAAACCTCAAATTTCCATGTCTAAATCAAATATTTAACTCAAAAACATATTATCCTCTGTCAAAATTAAACACTGGGTTCAAATGACACACAAATTCAGCAAATATATAAACTACTGCACTGGCCAGTACACAACAGTGGGATCATTTCAAAACACTGCTAATAAACCCTCAATCAACCAGGGAGAATTTTGCATGTAACCGTAAAATGACTCAGATTTAGCTGGACTTGTTGCCCAAAATTGAGATATACAATACAATAGTCATTTTGTAGTCAAGACTGTAACGTTTGTGCCCATACAGAAATTGATTTTCTAAAAATAGACGCACCCTAAGATACAGTAAATTAACTGGAGTTAAGTGACAACTACCCCTATAAATACATATGTACATTGTTAAGAGGCACTTTTAGGGGGAATGTATAAGGGCTGGAAGGGCTTTATGAAAAAGGAAAAGATGTAACCACAATAATATGTTGGCAGTGGTCCAGTGAGGTAAGAGGAAGTCTCTCTCTCTCTTTATCTCTGTCTGATGTGCAGCTGGTTACTAAAAGGACTGAAATATCACAGAATCAAACAGCAACCGTCACAAACACTTAAAAGTCTTCTGGTTAACTGAATGGTATTTACATCAGCAGCACTGAATGAGATCTGAATGGACGTGTGTCTTTACAAACATATCAGGAAACTTACGAAAGCACTGTTCCAGTGAAGTCAAGAGCACATTAAATAGAATTACTGAGAAAAACTGAAAAGGTTTATATATACAGTGTGTATAAATACAGTATACACACACACACACACACACACATTTCCAAAAAGGATATATATATATATATTTATAAAGATATATTTATGAATTCTCAATATATAGTAAATACGAACACATAGTTATAAATATGAATATATAGTTATAAATCCTGAAAATATTATTCAAAAACTTAATCCTGAATATAGTTACAAATTCAGTATATAGTTAAGAATCTGAATATATAATTGTAAATCTGAATATATAGTTATAAATCCTTAATATATTGTTCTAAATCCAAATATATATTTGTAAATCCAAATATATACTTATAAATCCTGAATATACAGTTCTTAATCGCCGTACGGGTCATGTGACAAAACAACATGGCGCTGATCACAGCAGAGTTTGTCTTTGGGTGAAATGCCAACATAACTACATCTGGTGAGAAACCTAATTATGTTTTTACGTTGAAACCTGTTTGAGTCAAAAGATTAGAGTCTCTAGTTTCATCCGATATGCCATTTTTAAAATTTGAGCGATTTATTGCGAAACGGCACACTGTTGAACACAGTGTACACTAATGTGAACTTCAGCGCATTTTTTCCTTAGAAATCCTATATTTACTGTGCATTATCAAATTGAGAAAAAATGTTTGCTTTCAGAGGCTTTATATGGAGTTAGGATGAAAATAAGGTGCATTTCAAACTGTTCTGAGACCAGTGCAGACAGACAGCACACTGGAGGTTAAGTCATTCACTAAATAGGGAGCAAGGAAGCATCCTATAGCTCTCTATGCAGTTAAGTGCATTCACTCCTAAAATCTGATCAAAAGTTCAGTTTCAGGCTGCAGATGATGTTTGGATCACTCAACATGTTTGACAGACATGTGACAATGATGATCAGTACATAGATTCAGAATTTATAATGTATCATTTTATTTTAACATGACTGACAGTGATTGGATGATGCTGACATTACTTTGAATCAGAATTAATTATGCTAATTTCTGATTGGTAAAATGCTTCAGCACTGGCTATCACTTGTTTGTTTGACAGTGCAAAGAGAGAACATTGAGATTTTGTTGCCAAAGTAGAAAAAAACATTGTAACATAGAAGTCAAATAAAGTAAAATCATTTTTATTTGAAGTTTTTTTTTTTTTTTTTTTTTTTTTGCTTTTCCCAATATACATTGTTCCAAAGCAGCTTTACAGAAAATCAGCTGTAATGTCTGTAACGTCACAAAAACATGAATAACCAACACTCCTGGAAACATAATAAACTATTTGATAAAAAAAAAAAAAAAAATGTCAAAACTTAGTCCCGCTGTCCACATATGAGGACATACATTTTTAGGAAAACGATTTGGTCTAGAATTTATTTCTTTATTTTGCATGTTTATTAGGTGATACTAGTTACAAATCAAAAATGGAAATGGAAAATGCACACGCTCGAGTCTCAGGTTGATATATATATAGACTGTATATTGTAATTGCACTTTGTCTTACTCATGAAGAATATCAAGTTAAAAATCAAGTTGATATGAGAGTTAATTATTGTGACAAGTTGAAATGAAAACAAAGATATTGTAATAAGATCATGATGAGAAATATTGTTTTTACTGTATATATCACATATATTTTATAAATACATATTTATCATGTATTCATGTACACATTTATTGGTTCGAGCAGTCTAAGGATTTATATACACAATTCTTTGTATATTTTCAATTTCAGTAGGATTGTCGAGTCTACCGATGCACAAAGATTATTTCTGACAGCGTATTTATTTCTGTGCATTTCAAGCTCGAGTTTTGGCCCTGTGAATCTTGTTCTCCCCTCATTCTCAGTGTGAGCTCTAAGCAATGGAGGCAATTTAGCCAGAACTCTTGAGTATTGATCAAACCACAGTGAAATAAATAAGCTGCCAGACTCGTGTCACTCACATCTGACTGCATATGAGGAGCTCGACCTGTTCCAGTGTTACATCTCACAGAAATAAAGAAATACAGCCACGCTCGGTTGATTTCAGTCTCAAACAAACCAAGACAGTGAAACATTTGGAAGTGCTGATGCAGTTCTTAGATTCATCCTTTCCTGACAAGAGATAATTGCTGATGTTGTAGGTTAATTGCTGTGAATCCTATATAGCTAGTGCACTACACTGTGCAGTAATTCTATTTAAAATGGAATCTATATGAATTCTTTGCATATATGTATAGGGTTAGATACATGATTGGTATGTATACTTTCAGTCTTGTATTCTGGATGGATTTCTAGGATATCAAATCGAAGACAAAATGTGGACTCACAGATGTCTGTATTTTTAGAAACATAAACATTGTTAATATAATTGTGCCAGAATAAATATCTAATATTAAGTAAATTAGATCGCTAGCTAAAAACATTTGTATAAATTGATTTTTATCTTCGAGTCAGTGCCATTAGCGGCGTGGTCGCTGCTGCTGCGGGAGGGAGTAATTAACTCCAGTCAAGTGTGGCTAAATATTTTTGACATTTTTCTTCATACAGAATTAACTGTCACAGGAGAGAGAGAGAAACCCTCTTGTCATGTCAAGTTTATGTAAGGATTGCCAACACGCTCTCTCTCAGTAATGCTTTTATGATGAATAGAGATGATGGAAAATATGACAAGGCATGGACTTGTAAAGTAGATGAGAGCTTCTTTCAAGTCACCAAGCTGTATTTTGACTCTCTTTTAATCTTAATGTGCAACTTCATGTTCAAATGCTCTTTGTTAGGGAATTTGTTAAGATCTAAATTTAAGTTGTATATCATTACATCAGTAATGCAAAACATTCTAAATGTGATCAGCACACTTTAAATTCAACATCAGCATTCGTAACCCATTAAAAAATATGACAACTGGCGAAATCGTCAGATATCATACGATTCTACGGCACGCCCACTAGGAGGGGAGCGGAGGTATTGCAAGCAGGGGCGGCTCTAGAAATGTTTTAATGGGGTGGCAAAGGGATGGCATGCAGATTTTGAGGGGTGGCAACATCAAAGCAAGCACCCATGTTTAGTTCTTATGGATTAAGCCACCAAGCTTCATTGCAGTAAGTACTAGTACATTATTTGGAGTCTCTATCAAATTACAAATGTCCGTGAATTTGCGATACAACATAGTAGCCATTTTGCTACTGATTTGCCAACATTAAAAAATAAACAATTTGCATAATAAAATTTTTTAACAAAATGTATATCTCCGGAGGACCAAGACATTGTCTATTAAACACATCAACAAATTCTAAATGTTCTTTAGCTTGACATTTAGAACCGGCAATCTGGACTAAACGTCACCACCAGGGACGTAACTACTGGGAGGGACCGGGGGCCTGCCTAGGTCAACCAGAAAGAACCATAAAAATGACTGTCGGCCCGACGTGCAATGACAAATTACAGAGGCCCCCCAAGGAGGAGACCCCACAGGTTCTTTGCACTGGGGCCCATATGATCCAAGTTTCGCCACTGGTCACCACCTTATGCAGTCCAAATTGTTTTATTTTTCCATGGATGGAAAATGCATGCATATCCTCTGTTACTCTGCTAATAAAGTCCTGTAGGCCTATCACCTTTGTAACAACTGGAATAATCCATTTGAAAGTGAAGACTAATACAAAGTCAGGCCTAAATAAAAAGAAAAACTTTACGCAAAATTGTACTGTGGGGGGCAGTGCTGTGAAACTCATGAATATTAATTATGTTATGCACAGTAAAATTACCTGTTTTGATCAGCAGTCATTCTTAATGACTGATTCAAGCACTCAAATAAATATTTCACTTAATATGGTAATTTAATTTCTATACCACTATATCACATGGCCACAATCAATCTTGGGATTTTGTTAATCAGTAGATGAATATGCAGATCAGCACTTTAAGAACACGACTGATTGATCTAGTGGTAACTTTTTGCCTTTAGTTTTTAGAGGTTTTGGGTTCTAATTCGCCCAAATATGACTTGTTATTTTAATAAAACAAGATTGCATCTGTACGTCAGTGGATGGGTGTTACACTTTCAAAACAAAATGCAATTAAATATGCGGGGAGACGAGAGTAGCGGAGACACGGACATATTTATTGACAGTTCTGTATATGAAAAAACAGCAAATTCTGAAGTTCAGACAGCGACAATCACAAACTCTCCGCTCCAGCAGCAGGAACCCGGAAAAGAAGTAAATATGCGCCTGAGCACCCATGACCGAGATGACACAGCTCACAGACACCCATCTCCCATCGCACAACCCAGCCATAAAACACTTTATATAGGGAGGAAACACACTGCGCACCGGTGCATGGCATCAAAAATGAGCTCACCTGGTTACCCCACACCTGAGAGTGATTTAGAGAGAGGGAGAGAAAGAGAAAAAAACTCAACACACATACTCTACATACACACAAACAATATGGTCCAGAAGGTAATCACAATGGTGGACAAGGAAAGAGAGCAGCAGCAACACTGCTGACATTAACGACACTGATAACAGCCGTAACATACATTCAAAATAACACATTCCAGCGCCAGATCGCCAGTCAAAACACACACAGATGAAACAGAAACTCCTACTCAAGAACTGGAGATGTTTCATCTGGATTATACACATACCTGACGAAAGATATTTCAAAAAGTGGTGAGGACACATCTCACCCCTCTCAACCCATAACTGACAGCGATGTATCTAATAACCATTCAGTGAACACTTGAAAACAACTGAGAAATTTATCTTTTTCCTCTATTTTATTTCCACGTTTTTGTCCATGTGGTCATTGTTGTTGAGGAAATAAGCTCATCAACCTGCGAGAGACCAAGCACTGTACTAGTGCTGCAATTGTAGGTACGCGATTGGCCGATGCTGTAATTGGTCGCTGCTGTAATCAATCATGCTATGGTTGTGTAGTCATTTGTGTGTTCGGTGAGAGTTTAGACAGTGTGATATGAATAAACCCCTACACAATACCAACATCAACTATCATACTTACATTTATATTTAATACATTTTAATACTTAAGCTGGTGTGGCAAAGCTCATTTTTAGGGTGGCAGCTGTCACCCTGTGCCATCCATCTGGCCACGCCCCTGATTTCAAGGGGTGTGAAAAAACTGCCTTATTCTCAAATCTCATTCACTTTCACTCATTCAAGTTTGCTGCGTTGACAAATACATGGAAGAACTAAAATAGTTTGTGCTTAATTTCTTCTTATATATGTCAGGTGCTGCTGATGTGGAACATGCCTCACAAAGAAGAGATCTCAGAAGACCTACAATCAAGAATTATTGCTTTGCATAAAGCTGGAAAGAGTTACGAAGTTATCTTGAAGAGCTTAGATATTCATCTGTCCACAGTTAGACAAATTGTCTATAAATGGAGATGATTTAATACTGTGGGTACTCTCACTAGAAGTGGCCATCCAGCCAAGATGACTCAAAGGGCACACCGCAGAATGCTCAATGAGGTTAAAAAGAACCCTAGAGTGACAGCTAAAGATTGAAGGTATCACTGGAACATCTCTATTCATGAGTCTACTATATGGAAAACATTAAACAGGTATGGTGTCCATGGCAGGACACCACGAAGGAAGCCGCTGCTTTCCAACAAAATCATTGCTGTGCACCTGAAGTTTGCCAAAGACCACCTTGACACTCCACAACACTACTGGGAAAATATTTTGTGGACTGATGAAACTAAGGTTGAATTGTTTAGGAAGAACACGCAGCACTATGTATGGCGTAAAAAGGGCACCGAATAACAACATGAAAACATCATCCCAACGGTGAAGTACAGAAGAGTGAGCATCATGATTTGCTGCTTTGGGGCCTGGACTGCTTGCCATCATCGAGGGAAAAATGAATTCCCAAGTTTATCAAGCTATCCTACAGGATAATGTCAGGGTGGCAGTGTGCCAGCTGAAGCTCAGTAGAAGTTGGGTGATGCAGCAGGACGATGACCCTAAATATCGAAGTAAATCCACTACAGAATGGCTTTAAAAAAAGAAAATCCAACTTTTGGAGTGTCCCAGTCAGAGCCCAGACCTTAACCCAATAGAGATGCTGTGGAATGACCTCAAGAGAGCCGTTCACACCAGACATCCTAAGAATATGACTGAGCTGAAGCAGTTCTGTAAGGAAGAATGGTCCAGAATTCCTTCTGAATGTTGTGCAGGTCTAATCCGCAGCTATTGGAAACACTTGGTTGAGGTTATTGCTGCCAAAGGAGAATCGACCAGTTAATAAGTCCAAGGGTTCACTTTCTTTTTCCACAGCACTGTGAATGGTTAATGGGATGTGTTCAATAAAGACATGAAATATTATAATTGTTTGTGTGTTGTTAGCTTAAGCACATTGTGTTTGTCTATACTTGTGACTTTGATGAAAATGCAGGGTTTTTTTTCAATGAAAAACTTTAAACTCAATTTTTCATCATTTTTATCAGAAAAAATTGAGAACCACTGCGTTAGAGGTTAAACTTAGGAAAGAACACTCGTTCAAATCCCCAATGTTTTTCTTCCGTTATCTGGAAAAAGTTAAATCATATTAAGATCATGGTTAGTTACCCAGAATGAGAAAAATCATAACAACATCGTTCGTTGATTAATTTCTTTTTTTAACGAGTCAGCTCGTATGATTTTCTTGGGACAACTTGGGATTGTATTTCAGAATAACTCAAAATATTTTAGGTCTGGCTCTGATAACCTCGCCCCAAACTCACACCATTGGTTGAGTCAGTGTTGCTGTGTTGGGATTGGTTGGGATGCTCAAACAAACAGCTAAATGTTTTGAAAGTGCCACAGAGACACAGTGTTACACTTTTAGGTGAAATCAAGATACAAATGACTTACTTATGATCCTGTAAATCTGGGATATGGTACATTGATTTAAAAATTGTAAAAATAAGTGCATGCTTAATAGAGATATGTCAATTCAGAGCATGCACAGAACTACCTGAGATGTTCAATGTGCAAAACACACAGGTTAGAGAGTTCGTTTAGCATGCTATTGCTTATTTCATTGCAAGGCAATTAAAGTGCATGCTCAGATCAACCCATGCAAATAGAAACCTGCCTGAAACCCTCAACAAATCCCTAATAAACAGCAGGAGCGTTGTGGTTTTGGGAGCTCAGGAGAGCAATCGCGGGTTATGAGAGGAGATGCTGCTCTCTGCAAGTCATTTAATTAGACTGAAAGATCCTTTCACTTTCTCTAGTGAAACACAATAAGAGTTGTGCGGCACCGATTCGTTTTGTTGCCTTTTTTTTTTTTTTTACTGTGGGTTAAAAAACAAATCTAAATCTAATGAGATGAAACACACATAGACCTCTCTGCCTTTCTCTCTCTCTCTCTCTCTCTCTCTCTCTCTCTCGATTTTTCTTTTTTTCTTCCAACCAATGCCGAGGTTTCAGCTTAAATAAGTCCCATCATCTCCATGACAACCGATGCGCCAGCAACACAGAAACATATTAATGTAAAACCATGGCAACGTTTTCCAATTGAATTAAGCAGCACCTGTGCACATTACAGAACGAGATAAAAGAGTCTAGCGCTGGTGGGGCCGTCACGCACAGCTGTGCCCACACGAGCTCCATTTCCACCATTATTTTCCACCGAATCTAACATTTTTAGTGTTGTTTATATGCACGTATGCCCCGTGTTTGTGACCAAAGGGTCTTATATAAGAACAAAGCAATGGCATCTTTTAGAGTTTGTCTGGAAACGGGCATAAAATGATCTGTAGTCCATAATTTCACCACAGTGAAGAGATGCTGATGTGGTAAATAATAAGAAGTCTTCGGTTGATCAGCATAATTGCACAGACAAACTATAATCAGAGAGACGAGGTACAGCGGTTATATTGAGATGGAGAAGAAGGAGAAGGAGGGAGAGAGAAGAGAAGGAGACCGTGTCAACTATATATTTCATTTATTTTAGATGCAAAACAGGTTATGAGGCCATATGGGCATTCATTTATTTCATAGTGATTTTATAAAACCCTAAAAGAGTTGAAAGCCATTAACCAAACCAACCAGTTCCGAGGTGCATCACATTAAAAACTTTGATTTGAAGCAAAAGTGTAGGGAATCTTCAGTGTTGCTGAAGAGCTCTTTTGGTGCACTTTGTTTGCCACAATTCTCTGATTGGTGGATCTTTCTCTTCAGGATCATGGGTACTGTAGTTCTTCCCCAGGAATTTTGCAATTTAACACAATTTTTAAAAAATGAAGTTATCATCGATTAACAACCTTGAAGCTCACGGTAGGTCTGTCTTAAAAGTTCTAGGTAAAATTTGCCTATGGAGAAAATGAATAGGATTTTACTGTTGTGTTCAGTATCACTCTATATCAGTAATAAATCAAGTATGAAACCTACCCTCAGCTGTTAGCAGGAGCATTTCTCATCCAAACTTAACGAGATGGAGAACGCTTTTAAACTGAAGATCTCATACTCACCTTCATCTCGACCGCAGCATAATTGCTCAATGTTATGTTCCACATTCTGAAAAATAACAGCTGTATCTTATGAATATTTATGATAAATATAGCTATTTGTGATAAATATTTAACTGTAGCTCTCTTAGTGCCTGTTCATTTGCACAGACTATAAACTCACAGGCCTCTGAACATTTATAACATACCAAAACATCATCACAATCATTAACTGTTATAAATCTATTGTATCATAAACTGATGATGTTACAGATCTATTTATCTATCTATCTATCTATCTATCTATCTATCTATCTATCTATCTATCTATCTATCTATCTATCTATCTGTCTGTCTGTCTGTCTGTCTGTCTGTCTGTCTACCTACCTACCTACTTCTCTGTCTGTCTGTCTGTCTGTCTGTCTGTCTACCTACCTCTCTCTCTGTCTGTCTGTCTATCTATCTATCTATCTATCTATCTATCTATCTATCTATCTATCTATCTATCTATCTATCTATCTGTCTGTCTGTCTGTCTGTCTGTCTGTCTGTCTACCTACCTACCTACTTCTCTGTCTGTCTGTCTGTCTGTCTGTCTGTCTACCTACCTCTCTCTCTGTCTGTCTGTCTATCTATCTATCTATCTATCTATCTGACTGTCTGTCTGTCTGTCTGTCTACCTACCTACCTACCTCTCTCTCTGTCTGTCTGTCTGTCTATCTATCTATCTATCTATCTATCTATCTATCTATCTATCTATCTATCTATCTGTCTGTCTGTCTGTCTGTCTGTCTGTCTGTCTGTCTACCTACCTACCTACCTCTCTCTGTGTCTATCTATCTATCTATCTATCTATCTGTCTGTCTGTCTGTCTGTCTATCTGTCTGCCTACCTACCTACCTACCTACCTACCTCTCTGTCTGTCTGTCTGTCTGTCTACATACCTACCTACCTCTCTGTCTGTCTGTCTGTCTGTCTGTCTACCTACCTCTCTCTCTGTCTGTTTGTCTATCTATCTATCTATCTGTCTGTCTGTCTGTCTGTCTGTCTACCTACCTACCTACCTACCTACCTATCTCTCTGTCTGTCTGTCTACCTACCTACCTACCTATCTCTCTGTCTGTCTGTCCGTCTATCTATCTATCTATCGATCTATCTGTCTGTCTGTCTGTCTGTCTACAGTGGCAAGAATAAGTATGTGAACCCTTTGGAATTATCTGGTTTTCTGCATTAATTGGTAATAAAATGTGATGTCATCTTCATCAAAGTCACAAGTAGAGACAAACACAGTGTGCTTAAGATAACAACACACAAACAATTATAATCTTTCATGTCTTTACTAAACACATCCAATTAAACATTCACAGTGCTGTGGAAAAAGTAAGTGAACCCTTGGATTTAATAACTGGTAGATCCTCCTTTGGCAGCGATAACCTCAACCAAGCGTTTCTGGTAGCTGCGGATTAGACCTGCACAATGTTCTTTCTTACAGAACTGCTTCAGCTCAGTCATATTCTTAGGGTGTCTGGTGTGGACAGCTCTCTTGAGGTCATTCCACAGCATCTCTATTGGGTTAAGGTCTGGGCTCTGACTGGGACACTCCAAAAGATGAATTTTCTTTTTTTGAAGCCATTCTGTAGTGGGTTTACTTTGATGTTTAGGGTCATTGTCCTGCTGCATCACCCAACTTCTACTGAGCTGCAGCTGGCACACAGCCACCCTGACATTATCCTGTAGGATATCTTGATAAACTTGGGAATTCATTTTTCCCTCATTGATGGCAAGCGGTCCAGGCCCCGAAGCCCCAAATCATGATGCTCCCTCCACCGTACTTCACCGTTGGGATGATGTTTTCATGTTGGTATGCGGTGCCCTTTTTACACCAGTTTGTCTAACTATGGACAGCTGAATATCTAAACTCTTTGAGATAACTTTGTTACCCTTTCCAGCTTTATGCAAAGCAACAATTCTTGATCGTAGGTCTTCTGAGATCTCTTTTTTGCAAGGCTTGGTCTACGTCAGCAGATGCTTCTTGTGAATAGCAAACTCAAAATGTTTGAGTGCTTTTTATAAGTCAAAGTAACTCTAACCCACACCCCCAAACTCGTTTCATTAGTTGGATCCCAGGTTTGCAAACTCCTGACTCTAATTAGCTTTTGTTGATGTCATTAGCCTCGGGCAGGGGTCTCAAACCCCCGGCCCACGGGCCAAATACAGCCCACGAGAAAGTTTCACGAGTGTTAATAATGGTCTTTCATGTTTCCCGTAATTCTCTTAAAGGATTATTAAACTACAGCCTAATACATTCCACATGATTTATTACACACTTAACAAAACTAGATCGCTTCCATCATGATCTACGGAGCTGTCTGTACTGGAAGCATCAGTGGATGCGGCGCATTCAGGTGACGGCTGCTCCGTTTCTATTTTTGATGCACTGTACAGCTACTCGAGTCACTTATTTTGCCCATCAAACTGAACTAAAATGATTTCATTTTCAAATATGTGTAAACTTATTGCTTTGTAAGTTATGTCCTTATAGGCCTATATTTAGTTACACCAAAGCAGCTCGTGATGTTTCTCGACTCTCGTCTCTAAACGGGACTGCTACTTCCAATGGTTCTGCCGTTTTCATGAAATACAATATCAGGTGTCATTACTCCACTAAACATGCAGATCAGTCTGCTAGGTAGCTGTGAGGGAGAGATGAGCCACTCAACTCCAAAAACATCTGTCCACCATGCATCAATAACTGTTGGCTATAACTGCACCAATAACTAATACTATTAACTGAGTGCTATTCACTGGTGCGCTCCGCCTCTGCATCAGTCCACAGCACCAGCAGGCAAAATAAATTACATTTCGTTGTAAAATTTAGGGTGACCAAACGTCGTCTTTTTCACAGACATGTCCTCTTTTTTGGAACCGAAAAAGGCCTCCGGCCTTTGATTTTAAGTTGAGTGATTTTAAAACTGGCAAGAAGTGTATAGGATTTGTCTTTTTCTTCATATCAGTGTGCTTTCTACAAATAGGGCTATTATATCTTCTGTGTATTTTGTACTGTGCCACAGTTTTCACATGTTTACCTGTCCTTATGTGATTATTCTTTCTCTTGGTAGCTCACTCGCTCTCTGTTTGCGCTGTGTGAATAGAACACCTGCTTCATCATCACACTCACGCTTACTGTATTATTTTTAACTGAAAATATTGACTGTATCAAGACAACATCTAGTATAATGCATATCAGGGAAATATGAGGGGAGAAATAAGCCCTGCGTCTCTATTCACATACTATCCATACTAAATATTATCTGACAAGCACAAAACACGTCAGCCAAAGAAGAGTTTTTCCTAAAAAATATTCAGGGAAGTTCCCCTGGGTACAACAGGAAGGCTGAAAAGTTTTGGAGGTGTGTATGTGTGTGTGTGTGTGTGTGTGTGTGTGTGTGTGTGTGTGTGTGTGTGTGTGTGTGTATGTGTGTGTGTGTGTGTGTGTATGTGTGTGTGTGTGTGTGTATGTGTGTGTGTGTGTGTGTGTGTGTGTGTGTGTGTATACAGTGAATATATATATATGAACTGTTCATCTGGCCCTCGATCAAGAACACCACTTGACTAGTGGCCCCCAGGTAATTTGAGTTTGAGGCCCCTGGCCTATGGGGTTCACATACTTTTTCTTGGCACTCTATCTATCTATCTATCTATCTATTTATCTATTTATCTATCTGTCTGTCTGTTAGTTGACATGTCGTGTGGTGTGACAAGCTATATTCCATCTAAAACTATTTAAAACAATTCCTTTATAATTATTATGCATGACATTTATATATTTAGAGACTACGTGTCATATTTGTACGTAATTTTTTTTATTTTTTTTAATTTTTTTACAATACAGGACCATTTCAAATGAACTAGAAAAGGCCAAATCTTTTTCAATTTGTGATTCATATGATTTAAAAAAATAAATATATAAATAAATAAAATAATGGAGAATGCACTCACAAACAATTTTTTTTTATATAAATATATATTTTTAATACAGTTCTAGTCACTATATAAAAGTATTATTTTGGCCCTAATGTTAGGAAATATCAATCATTTTTTTGAATTGATGTACCCTTTTTTATGCATTTTAAGGGATAAAAAAGCTATTTATCTAAAGCTATCTACAAACACTACCCATCTTATATTAAATATTAAATTGATGAAATTAGAGATGAGTATTTAAAATGATGTCTTACAGTATTATTAAACAAGAACCATTCAAAAACTGAATATTTATCCACTTGATTAATGCCAGTGTTGGCACTGATCCTGAATCCAAGACAGACAGAAACAACAATGCAGTAGATATGAAAGAGAGAGAGGGAATTCTGAGGACGAGAGAGAGAGAGAGAAAGAGCAATGTGGTAACATAATCATTTGAGATAAAAGGAAAATCATGTTACACACGCTCACACAGCTTACATCAAGAGCGCAGAGAGAAATGGGAAAAATGTACTTCTGATAAAAAAGTTGAGTAACTCTTGAAACATTAATGCTTCAGTGAAAGCCTCCAACACTCTGCCAACACCCTCCTTTCTGAATGTATAAGCAGCGGCCGCCCGCATAATGCTGAAAAACAACACTTCCTCCCCCCCTCACTTTCTCTCTCACATAAAGAGCTTGATGGCTTTGTGTATCGTGTTTTTAACCTTCTCTTTTCAGTGTGTTGAGTCTCAGTTTATTTTTTTCATTTTTCCTCTTATTTTTCCCCTCTTCCTTCTTTTACTTCCTGTGAAGCAGGAAATACCAGCCAGCTGTACCTTATTTCTAATGCAAAAACAGGCTTTAATGTGCAACCCTTCGAACAAAGGCAGGAACCTGTTGCACTGTTTTCTCGTAAATTCCAGTACATAACTTCATTTGTAGGTCTATTCAAAGTGCAGTTAGTGCTGTTGCGTAACTTTTGCTTCTCATGAGCTGAGAAGAGCTTATGTAACTTTATTAGATGGTCAAAAATCTGTAGTCCACTGCACGACGTGTTTCTCTTTAAGACGACATGCGGCCTGACCAGGGTTGTGAGGGTTACTTTTGAAATGTATTCCACTACAGATTACAGAGTACATGCTGTAAAATGTAATTTGTAATGTATTCCGTTAGATTACTCAAGGTCAGTAACGTATTCTAAATACTTTGGATTACTTCTTCAGCACTGGTAGATTTTTTCACTTGTTTTGACTATAAAAACTCTGCCAGTACAGTAAGACCAAATACACATGTTAAAAATACATTCTCTGAAAAACCGAAATATGGTATGCAGTGTTGTTTCTAAAACAAGATAAATCAAACTGATCTTGTTTTAAAGATTTTTAGATATTTTTACAGGAAAACAATACAAAAATTACTATCAAGAATACAATTTTTGCCTTAATATCAAAGGTCTTACTAGTGACAAGGGCCTGTCAAGCTTAACTCTGGTGCATTTTTGGGCTGCCGTCCACAATTTTTCACACTCAAATTTAAAATCTCACCATTCACACATACTGAAGAATAACTGAAAAAAATGTAAAGCATTTTTCAGAGAACCGCCCAAATAAAAAAATAAAATAAAAAAAATAAAATAAAAAACACACAAATTATTCATAAATAATATTGTATGTGTTTATAATCTTCTGATAAACAGAATTATTTTTTTGGAAAAAATAAATGTGTTGTTATTTTGTAAACATATCATTCTGGTTCTGTTCACTCTCTCTTGAAAAGTCAAATTTTATTCCACAAGGTGGCAGAAAGCACTAGAGAAATTTTTTTCTCTATCCCATTCCATCACAATATACAGATCTGAAATGTAGGTGGTACTCTAACGCATTTTAGCCCTCACAGATGTGCTCGTCCATAGACATTCAGTCTAATTTTCAGTTCAAGCACCACCCTCGTTATTTAATTGAATATCTCGGCCTCTGAGTGGACTATAAGCTCAATCTTGGTGTCATTCGAAAGCTGAGATCCTCCCCTTTGTAACATTTTATCATTAATAGTCAATGCCATATATTTCTGATGATTTGTTTTGCATGCTTTTCCTGCTGGACTGCATGATTTGTTCTGGACATCTAAGATATAACATTGGATTATTCAGCCAATAAACTCACAGACAAGTAAACAATGGCTCATGTTTTAGAGCAGTGGTTCTCAACCAGGGGGCCTCAGCACACTTCCAATTAAACCTAAACCTAACCGATAGTGTAAAAAAAGCAAATGTGAGATGAAAAACACAATTGAATAATTTTGTGGTTCTTCTATGACACTTTGGGCTCACGTGTTGACTCATCTGCTCTTCATGACTCGTATCCTGGTCTTTTACATCACAAGTGCAACGCTCTATCAGTTGAGCTGCCACGCAATTGGATCACACTTGAACAAGCTTGTAAAAGTAGTTGGTTATGTAATGCAAATGCTAAAATAAGTTTGTGATGAGGAGGAGGACATGGCCATTCCGTGAGGACACACGGCCAGCCCTGAATCGGGCTAATCATCTGGGAGGGGGATAAAGACAAGCCGGAGGCGCCAGTTCGAGAGAGACACACACGGTCGTGCTGCATGTGTGTCTGTTCATTTATGTTTTATGTTGTTTTAAGTTAATTTATATCATTAAACCTTTATGTGTACTGTTCAGCCGGTTCCCGCCTCCTCCTTGCCCATCCTTGAACTGTTACAGCGGTGCCGAAACCCTGGAGGGAGGAGGGATGCGCTGTCACGGAGTCCTCGCTGCTGCCGTCCGCCAAAGGAGCAGCCGTGGCCGTCTGCCTGGGGACGGAGTGGTCACTGCCAATCGCCGAGAGCCAGAGGAACTGCTGCCATCCACCGAGAAGGGGAGGAGCGGTTCCATCCGCCAGGGGTTGAAGGAGCGGTTGAGGACCGGGCGACAGCGTGTCCGGGAACCGGCGAACAAGTTTTTCTCTCTCTCTCCTCTCTCTCTCTCTGCCTCGCTCTTTCCCTCTCCCCTTTTCCTCCCCTCATCTCTCCCAGGGCTCCAGAAAGGTGGGGAAGACCTGCCGGCAGGGTAACGCCCCGCCTCCAGGAAGGGAGGGGAGTACATAATGCCAGGGGTTTCCCTGACCTGAGTTGGGCAATGGAGGATTGTGACGAGGAGGTGGGTGGGGCCATGCCGTGAGGACACACGGCCAGCCCTGAATTGGGCTAATCAGCCAGGAGGGGGATAAAGACGAGCCGGAGACGCCAGTGAGAGAGAGACACACGCAGCCACGTGTCTGTGTGTCTTTATGTTTTATATTGTTTTAAGTTCATTTATATCATTAAACTTTACGTTGACTGTTCAGCCGGTTCCCGCCTCCACCTTGCCCATCCCTTACCCCGTTACAAAGTCATGAACTATAGTAAAAGTGTTTAGATGTCATAAGATAGCATTGTGTGAGGAACAGAGTGAAAACTAAGTGTATATGAACAAAGAGTTTAGTTTTATATTCCGTTGTCTTTATGAGTAATATCAGTGAAATAATCAGTTTTTTATAAAAATAAAAAAAATTCTGATAACAAAGTCTACACGCATTTACGCTATTTTGTTTTCTATACAAATGTTGGTAGAGTCTTGTGCATTATTATTTAAATGTACTCTTTAAATACAGATATCTCAGATTGGATTGTTCAGTTACCTCCTTAGGTGCTGCCACATTCATGCAATCGATCACACACATCTTGGCGAAATTGTAGTTTTAGATATCCACACAAGTTTCAATGCACTTTCCCAATAGGAGGTTGGAATTCTGACTTTCTGAATTGAATGGAACGGAGCATTAATCTCGTAATGTTCTAAGGTAGAATTCCCACAGGATGGCAAGTCAGGGCATTTTATTCAGACTGATTTTTAGGTCATTTTTTGTGTTTATATATTATGTTCTCTGCCAGTATATTTTGCTTGTGCTTTAATATATCTGATGGCTTTCGTTTAGAGACATGCATTGCTTTGCAGTCGACAGAAGATATTTTTTTCTATATTTTCAAGGCTGAATGAGATTACATTCCTTGTTTTTTGGTAGAGAGAAATTTAATTTAGCAGCAATCCAATCTGAGATATCTGTGTTTAATTTGATTGAATCGCAGAGAGTTCTGTGCGTTCTTGCCATAATGCAATTACATATATCACAATTCTTATTTTGTGTGGATCTCAAAGTAGGCTTTACAGGACAAATCCAAAGATGTTGACTAAAAGGGTGCTTCATTAAGTCGCAGCATGTATTGTCATTTCAACAAAGCCAATTTCAGATGTTTATCATAATTTGGGTTTCAGCGAAAGCAGTACAATTTAGAGATGTATACACTACCGGTCAAACGTTTTGAAACACTTACTCATTCTTTATTATAATTTTTTTTAGAATTTTAGAATAATAGTAAAGTCATCAAAACTATGGAATAACATAAATGGAACTATGGGAATTATGTTGTGACTAAACAAAACTGTGTTATATTTTAGCATCTTCAAAGTAGTCACCCTTTGCCTAGAATTTGCAGACATATACTCTTGACATTTTCTCAACCAACTTCTTGAGGTATCACCCTGGGATGATTTTTAAACAGTACTGAAGGAGTTCCCATCTATGTTGGGCACTTATTGGCTGCTTTTCTTTATTATTTGGTCCGAGTCATCCATTTCAAAAACATTTTTTTTATTTTTATTTAATTTACGTCTTATAATGAAATAAATTAATATGTTGGCACAATTATATTTTTGTCTACAAAACTAATTTCAAACATTTAATCATACGCCTTCAGATCAAAAGATTTTTAAGATCATGAGAAACATTTCAGTCTTATGTCCGGTAGTGTATATTCGATCAAATCAGCCAGAGCCATTTGTTCATTTCTGTTGACATGAACCGCCCACCCTTAAAGTACTGTAGCAGTACCACACTACAGTGGTGGCATCAGATGGTAGTGCCATAGTACTTTGTTATGTACCATGGAACTGAATGATCAACATATTCATTTACTATGGTATTTCAAAGAATACTATGATACAAGATCGACCGATATTGGTATTTAATGAATGATACAATACTGATTATTTTTGTGTTTAAGTGTCCACTAACTAATTGTAGGCACACTAACGACTTAATAATATATCACTAACCTCTGGTGAAGTACTTTACAAAACTAATATTGTGCACAGTCTACAAAGAATTCATTTTGACACAGTAGTTCTAGTTGTGATACACATGTTCAAAACCCCTTACTTAATATTTAAAATGTCTTTTGTTTCCAAATTTATCTGTAAAACCAATAACAAATTAAGTGTATGAAGCTGTAATGTCCGTAATGTCTAAAAGTCTTCATTGTGCGGTTTGATTAAAAACTAGATTGTAATAATGTAATAATATTTTTAAGGCATAATCTACGATGTACATTTGTTTGAAGGCCCTTTACTCAATTAATATTTAAAAAAGTAAAGTCTTTTTGTGTCAAAAATTATCAGTAAACCCAATATTAAAGAACCGATAAAGTAGAAAGTTTAAATATCGGTACAAAATATTGGTCAAACTGATTATCGGTTTGTTTTATTTCACAGCACACATCGTTTCAAAGCAGCTTTTCAGAAAATTAAGCTTGATAATGTTTGTAATGTCTTAATATTAAGTGATAACTACTGTAAAAGTATTTTCCAGAAAAGTCTTACACTGTGACACAGTATCTGCTCTAGCTAGAGATAGACCGATAATAGGTTTGACCGATATTTTTGACCGATATTTTTGGCCGACATTTTTAACCGATATTTCCACTTTTCCACTTATTCGGTTATCGGTTCTTTAATATCGGGTTTACCAATGAAGTTGGAAACAAAAATACTTTTTAAATATTAAGTGAGGGGCTTTGAACAAATGTACATTGTAATAATGTACTAATATTTTTAAGGCGTAATCTACAATCATGTTTTTCATCAAACCGCACAATGAAGACTTTAAGCTGGGGTACAAAAAAGGATTTTAGCACTGAAAAAAAAATCAGCTTTAATCATTTTCCTGCTACTTTTTAGAATGAACAATTACCTATGTGTTTTATCAGTATACTAATCATCTTTTATTTCTCTCACAATTTCCATTCTATTCAAATGACCTCTAAATGGTCTGATTGTGAAATATATTTGTAAAGATTACTTGTTTTTTTCAACTCCTCCTTCTTCTTCCTCTTCCTTTGCTGTTCTCCTCGTGTGACCTTTACCGTTTCATAGTCCATGTTTGTAAAGGTCAGAGTTGTTGTGATTCATCAATGTGGATTCGAATGTTCAATTGAAAATGCAGCCTGTAATGTATATATATTTCCATGATGCTGTCAAAAATGCCAAATTATCATGATGAAACTCATGATTTCTTATTAATGTATTGTCATTCTATCTCTTTTCTTGTAGGTCATACGCGTTTGGAACAACATGAGAATAGGTAAATGATGTCAGAATGGTCATTTTTGAGTGAACTATTCCTTTAAATGAACAAAACTAACAGTTTATGGGCCTCTGAGAGAGATTAGTTAAAAAATGGTTGCAGTTCTACATAATGGTCGGGTCACATGATCTTCTGCGGTGATGCTCAATGTGCACATGGTGAGAGAGCATTAGTCCATTCTCAGCCTGTGGCTCTCTTCCAGAGTGTAATGAGCTGCCTTGCTGTTTACTGTCTACATAGGCAGCTACCTTCTAAGGCAACATTCTGACTGAAATGGAAACTCATAAGTGACTAATTTGGAACGCTCTACACAGGCTGAAACTTCATGCATCATACAAATACTCTAGCGCTCCTCACGTGAGCTGCACATGAGACTCAAATCACAACTGATCAAAATAATTTTCTTACTGACTATTTTTGTCTTATTAAAAAAAGTACTTGAAAGCATTTTTTTTGTTAAAGAAATCTAACAAGATTTGGTGTGGTTTACACTTAAAACAAGAAGAAATTATTTGCTAATTTTCCCTTTGAATCATGTTTTTTTTTTTCTGTACCTCATTGGCAAATATTTTTTCCCCCTTTTTCACCCAATTTGGAATGCCCAATTCCCAATGTGCTTTTAAGTCCTCGTGGTGGTGTTGTGACTCGCTTAAATCCAGGTGGCGGAGGACGAATCCCAGTTGCCTCCGTGTCTGAGACCGTCAACCCGTGCATCATATCACATGACTTGTTGAGTGTGTTGCCATGGAGACAGTGTGTGTGGAGGCTTCACACCATCCACCGTGGCATCTACGCTCAACTCACCATGTGCCCCACTGAGAACGAACCACATTATAGTGACCACGAGGAGGTTACCCCATGTGACTCTACCCTCCCTAGCAATCGGGCCAATTTGGTTGCTTAGGAGACCTGGCTGGTGTCACTCAGCACGCCCTGGATTCCAACTAGCAAACTGGTGAACTCCAGGGGTGGTAGCCAGCATCTTTTACCACTGAGCTACCCAGGCCCTCCAGTTTTTTTCTTGTTTTTAAATATCGATATGGTAGTATAATGTAACTACACTTACATATTTCTAAGTGCAATAAAAATGGGTGGATGAAAAGCGACTCTCCAATGCATCACGATTCTTTCTCCAATCATTCTTAATCAAATAAAATTGGGCCTTTACCAGCCACTATGGCTGGTGGGCAAAAAAGTTCATTTCATACCCTGTGGTGCATTTCCCGTACAACGATGTAACTGCGTAACCACCATAGTATGATGCATCGTTGTAGAAATGAACTAGCCAGTCCCGACTGTTTCCAGAAATAGTAGTAACTATGTTGCACATCCATCGTTCAAACCACGTTGGTTGAGCTGCTGTTGATGACGTTACTTGGGGGTGGACTATTAACAAATCTTAAATCACAATAGCTAATTTACACGTACACCAGTAAGACATTTGATGTAAGAAAGCTGCTGAAGACACGAAAGCGGCATGCACTTTGTAATGAGACAGACGCATTGCGTTGCAATAGACGAGTTTCCCTTTACATCGGACTTCGGCGTTCCCCTGACACACTTGAGCATATGCACATGCGCACTCTTCAAAGCCGTGTTCTCCGACAGAAACCGTGTGTGATAAAGCATTTTCCCTTTAATCCCTTAAACGACTGCACTCGCATTTACGAGACATTTCAGAACGTGGCTTTCTGCAAAACCCTGGAATAAATGGTTTTCTGAAATGCATGAAGAAGTGGTCGAAGTCTTGACAGAATGAAAGATATAAATGGAATAAAAGATACAGAAGTCAAATAATATCCACACAGCGAACTAACAAGGAAATATGCTTCTAACCACAGGTAAAGTGTTGTAGTTCTTACCATACAACTTTGCCGTGCTATATACGAATGTTCGTTAGAACTACGGTTTCGGGAAACACCAAATTGTTGAACTATGTTAGTAACGATGGAACTTGCGACCATAGTTGGCTAACGATGCTTTTGGGAAACGCACCCCAGATCGTAATGTTTCAGAATGGTTTTGTAATCGAACTTTGTATCGTAATCGAATCGTGAGACCAGTGTAAATTCACACCTCTAGCAATAAAACATATCACAGTTAAACATACATGATAAAATCAGAAGATTGACGAGCCTCTGACGTTCTTTTCGTGATGTTTTCTTGTTACTATTCTTGTTACTATAGTCGGTGATGCCTCGCTTATGAAACCGTCCTGTTGTACAATAAATCATTTTGGTGTCTTCACTTCTTCAATTGAGAAGCACTCCTTTCTGTGACTTACAATTATCAAACGGCTAATGCGCTAATAATTACAATCAGAATTCACCGGCACTTCTCTGACTGTTAACTTACTTCATACCTGTTGCTGAGAAGCGAGCACAGTGCAATTATGTGTAATTACGACTAGCTCATTATAATGCGCACCAGGACTAGTGAAAGTCTACATTCTGTCTCTTATCAAATTCAGTAACCACATTATGAATAAAGCTATTGTTAAATGTTGCCCAAACATCTCAAATCACACAAGATGTCCATGCAATGTGAAGGACTGAGCTCTATTCACGTTACACTTAGGAACCAGAGAGCTTTTGAAAGCTCAGTTGGAGTTTGTTGGACAGATTGTCTATAATAACACAGCTCTTAGTGACTTGAATGGATGTTTTTGGTACCTTACATCTTAGGATTCATAGAGCATATCTGAAGTTTGAGAAAAAATGCAACAGTGACCCAGTTGCGATGTGGAAAAATTTTGAGATCATATGAGAGCAGAGTGTCTCTGAACCTTTCATGAGCTAACGCATCATCACTAATGTCGTGGGCAGCTGTCTACACAAACATCATTCTACCCAGAATGGAACCTAATAAGTGACTGATTTGAGGTGCTCTTCATAGACAGCAACTCTGTCGACAGACACTCACAGCATGCGAACAGAGAGACTATCCGTACACTTACAGTTCATTCTAACACTGAAAAGCTAGCAGGTTAATACTCCTTATAGAGAGCAACAGTCTGGTTCCGTTAGTAAATATTCCATACATTATTTCCATAGGCTAATTGATTTTTTAATGATAACTTATACATCTTTAAAGACCTTGAGCTCAGAGGTTGTTAATCGATGGTATATGCTTCTGTTTAAGCCAATAACATCCGCATTATTACAACTTCATTTCTTAAAAATCATCTTTAATAGTGGAATTCCTGCTGAAGAACTACACTACCCATAATCCTGAAGAGCAAGATACACCAATCAGAGCTCTGCAGCTCCGTCGACTCCCTTACAAAAATCGAGAGTTCATGGCAAATTTGCCATAATTTTCACATGCAAATGAGCTTTGTGGCAAACTTGTGGCAAATTGTCCATTGTTGCCAAAGGTTTGCCAGAAGTTCACCACTACCGGCGAATCAAAAGCTCATTTGCATGTGAAAATAACGAGCGTAAAAATGGCCAGAAATTGCTGCCAAAGGGCTCCAATGATGCACTGTGAATGATGCAACTGAGTTGCTCTCCCTATACTCTCAAACAACGTATATATTTTAAAATATCTGAATGCTTATAATCAACAAGATTTAATCACCGTTTTAGACATTTCCATCATTTTTAATTCGATTACATAATTTGCAATGCTTCATGGGATTATAGTTAATTCCCTCATTAAAGACATTAAGTACACAGACAGATTTTAAAATACCTTTTGCTTCAAATCAAAGTTTGCAATGTTGTGATATACCTCCGAGCTGGTTAGTTTGGACAACAGCTTACAACTCTTTTATGAAGGATTTATCTGATATGTCAAAATAATTGGACTTAATTGGATAAGTCACCTTTGCTCTTTGCGGTCAAAATTGACCGACCATAGGAATTGAATGAAAGACTAAAAAACAGAGCAATTTTTTGGTCAAATACTATATATAAGTGTGCCTTTACAACATGCAGAGTGAAACACATACACTCACACACACACACATACACACACACACATAAACACATACACAGACACACACACACACACACACACACACACACACACACACACACACATGTTGGTGCAGCTATCCTTATGAGGACTTTCCATAGACATAATGATTTTTATACTGTAAGAACTATATAATCTATCCCCTAACCCTAACCCTACCCCTAAACCTAACCCTCACAAAAAACTTTCTGCATTTTTACATTTTCAGTAAAACATTGTTTAGCATGTTTTATAAGCGATTTGAATTATGGGGACACTAGAAATGTCCTTATAATCCACATTTATAGCATAATACCCTTGTAATTACCAGTTTGTAACCTAAAAAAAAGTCCTCGTAAACCACTTAAAGCTGCCCACACACACACACACACACACACACACACACTCACACTCACACACACACTACACACACACACACACACACACACTCACACACACACACACTCACACTCACACTCACACACACACACACACACTCACACACATACACACACACACACAGACACACACTACACACACACACAAATGAACTGGTGACACTATAACACAGAGCGATTTTTTTTATTTTGTCACATAAAATCTATAAATCAGCCACAATACAGAGTACACACACATATAAGGGGGTAAGACCATAACACACCCTCAATGCAGCACACCCACAATGCAGCATACACATACACACACACACACACAGAAATAAATGGGTGAGATTAACACAGAACACAACACACAAACACATGCACACACACACCCACGCATGCAACACTCATGTATGCATGGCTTGGGTTCATGGCTTACAAGTCCTTTATGAAGAATTTAATGAAATTCCGATGGATAAAATGAATGTGAAATATACTTCCGGAACCAAAACGTCTGAAAAAGTGGGTGGGCACTTTTGCGCTCTATAAAACACAGATAAAATGTTGCATACTTAATAATTGGGTGGAATAGAATATTGAGCTATTACTACTCTTCAAAACGGTGAACAAATAAATAAATAATAAATACAGGTGTGTGGTTTTGATGCCATAACAGCTAGATAGGCAGATCTCTAGGATTTTACACATACAGTCCAAAGGTTTTTAGGAAAATATTGCTATTTGTTTTATTATGCAAATGTTTGATCCATCCTATTTATTTGTTTTGTTTTTAACTCTCATTTTATCTCATTCTTATGTATTTATTCAAAGATTTGTATTCAAGAATGGGGAGGTGTGGATTAATTTTATTTTAATAATAATATGTTCCAATTGGAAAAGGCGGGAACATTTTTGTATTTTAGCCAACTGCCACTAGGGGGACAGACAAGTTGGACGACGAGTGTTTGACCAAATGGACAAGGTTGCTAGTGCTGCCTGAGCGCAATATACTCCCACCTCTATATTTGAGGGAGGGGAGTTGGTGCTGTTTTAGTACCTAAAACAGGTGTGTTTATGTTCGCTTTTAAAAACATATTTATTTGCACATTTTGCACCTGGATTCTTTTTGGAACGTCATTCCTTCTCTCTGGCGTGATTCTCCTTGTGACTGCTCCGGTCCCTATCTCACATGGTGGCAGCGGTGGGATCCAGGCCCGGGAGGACACACCGGATGATTAGGCTCGTGCTAGGAGTGTGCACCAACTGGCAGGAGCCAGACCAGTGTTGGAAAGGAGTTGAACGTTCCGAAGTGAGGAGGTGCATGTTAAAGACAGGCATGACCCCATTTAAGGAGGGGAAATCGGCGGGAGTGCTTGTGATGTCACCTTTGGCCAGGGGGTTACTAGAGCCTAATGCTGAGGATGCCGTAAAGTCATACAGTATATTCTGGATAGCAGTGTGAACACAGGATTCCAACCCTATTGGATGATGTCAGCAGGCAGAAGGTCCCAGAGGAGGTCTTCCCTGGCATGGAGTGCCATCGGAACGAGCGACTATGATGCCAGGGAGAGCTCGACCACGGGAGGGGCAGTTTGCAGCCCTAGATGAACGGTCGAGTTTTGGGGTATTGTTGAGAGTGCCCTGGACTCTCTGGGTACTGAGAGCTGTTGTGGCTGACAGTGTCCTGACACTCTGGATAATAGTGTCAGTTTTAAGGGGTGGAGTGTGTGATGGAGAGCCTGCAAGTCGGTCTCCATCACGGGATTTTACTATGTTCAAAGGACTTTACTCACCATTCAGCAATATTTATTAGGGTTATATTGTGCAAATGTTTTATCCATCCTATTTATTGGTTTTGTTTTTTTACTCTCATGTATCTTTTGTACTTATGTATTTATTCAAAGATTTTGTATATAAGAATGGGGAGGTGATGGTTAACTTTATTTAGAAAATGGTATGCTCCAATTTGCAGAGGCGGGAAAATGTCCCTATTTAGGCCTGCTGCCACAAGAGACACTAGATAAGTTGGACGACGAGTGTTTGAGCACATGGACAAGGTTACTAGCGCTGCTTGAGCACAATATACTCCGGCCTTTATAGTTGAGGGAGGGGAGTTGGTACTGTTTTAGAACCTAAAACAGGTCTAGCTTTTAGACTTTTTTTTAAGTAACCTTGGTTTTATGTTAGCTTTTTTTTCTTTTATCCACTTTTTCTCCCCAATTTGGAATGCCCAATTCCCACTACTTAGTAGGTCCTCGTGGTGGCGCAGTTTCTCACCTCAATCCGGGTTTCAGTTGCCTCCGCTTCTTATCACGTGGCTCGCTGTGCATGACACCGCGGAGACTCACAGCATGTGGAGGCTCATGCTACTCTCCGCGATCCACGCACAACTTACCACACACCCCACTGAGAGCGAGAATCCCTTATCACAACCAAGAGGAGGTTACTCCATGTGACTCTACCTTCCCTAGCAACCGGGCCAATTTGGTTGCTTAGGAGACCTGGCTGGAGTCACTCAGCACGCCCTGGATTCGAACTCACAACTCTAGGGGTGGCAGTCAGCGTCAATACTCGCTGAGCTACCCAGGTCCCCCTTATGTTAGCTTTTAAACACTTATTTATTTGCACATTTTGCACCTCTGATGGGTTAAACATCTTTTTGGAACTCCATTCCTTCTCTCTGGTGTGATTCTCCTTGTGACCGCCCCGGTCCCAATCTCACCATGGTTTTACTATAGTAACCATATTTTAACCTTGATATTTGTAGTAAAACCATATAGTAATAACACGTGAAAATGAAAACTATGGTAATAAACATCATAATTTTTGTTGTCCTTAAGGTTTTACTACAATAACCATGGTATTTCTAGTAAAACCATAGTAACCACAAGAATTATCATGGTTATAATCAATATAAAACCATGGTAACTTACTATATGGATACAGTTTACTGTATTAAAACCATGGTTTCAACCAAAAAAAATAAAAATGAAAAAAAGGTTAGTTTACTACAGTCATGTTTACTACAATATTACTATGGTAAAAACATGATTTCCGCATGACTACAGTATACCATATTAGGGTTTAAACCATAGTTAAACTATGGTATTTGTATAGTAAAACCACAATAACCACAAAATGATATTACCATAGTCTTCGTTTCCTGTATTATCACTATGGTTTTACTACAAATATCTTGGTTAAGATATGGTTACCGTAGTAAAACCATGGTAAATTTATTGCGAGGGAACGCAAAACTATTTCTGGAAAAACAAATTCCCACCTTGTGCTATAAGGGGCTCCGTAATAATCAGTATGTAGCACGGGAAGTCAAAAATATTTAGTTAAATGCTGCTGGTCATCACAATGTCAAGTCAAGTCATTTTTATTTGTACAGCACTTTTTACTGTTATAGTAGTGTGCTTTCTAGTTGTATTAGTATTTAGTGTAAATCTGTTTAATGCTCTCCCCCTAATTTTTGTGCTAGATAAATACTGCTCTGATTGCATAATAATAAATAATATCATATTATATTAGGCCTATAATTTTAAATATAGAGCTTCAATGTAGTTTGCTACTTTTTACTGGTAGCTTATAATGTAGCTAACTACTTTTTTCAAAAGGTCAGCTTGACTGTAATTGAACATTTTAAATTGTTGTTGCTGGACAAGTTACATTTTCAAAGTACAGTACTTCCACTATACTGCATCGACTAACCTGAAGCAAATCTACTTTGGAGAATGGGCCAAAAACCTGAACAGTTTATGAAGATGGTACATAGTGTACTTTCCCCCAAAAGCTTGTCATTTCTGTGAAAGGTGGCTCTTTGAAAGATTAAAATGTGGTGAATGAAGAATGCCTGTCCAAACGGCATGTTTCATGTGTATTTTTTAGAGAAAAAGAGAAAGAGGAAGACAGACAGACAGAGGCGCTCCATTTATTAATTCGAGAGAGAAGAGGAATATGTTTTACCCAACGAGGCCTTTCAGTCTGAGCTCTCAGAGTCGCTCTTTCTCGGCTTGACAGAGTGGATTGTGCTGGAGTTTCAGTGTGTGAAAGGCAACAGTGAAAATGACAGAGCGCCTGATGATAACCAAAGTGCTGATCTTAGTCATTCTGTTGGCTTCCAGTCAAGTCTTTTGTTGAGGGAAAATTTGACTCTTCAGCGAGTGGAGTGCACTCGTTTTGATTCGAAAATGTCACAATCATTACGAAGAAGCGAGCTCTGCGCTGACATTTATTATTTAGAATGCAAACACGATGCAATAAGGAAGACCTGATTGAAGGCATATGGATTTAATGATTTTGAATAACCAACGTAAACATGAAACAATCTCTCCTTATCAGCATGCTTGAAGACGTTTGGGGTAAATGAATGCTTTATTGAGATGTAGTCATATTGTGTACATACTGTAAGAAAATGTGAATAAAATGTGTATTAAATGTGTACAGTAGACAAACTAGATTTTTAAATTTTCTGAAGAAAATGTAAGTGGTGTTTGCCCATGCAAATCCCACCACAACAATGCCAGGATGCTGTCTGTGGGTGGTTGCCAAGTTATTTTGAATGTTTTAGCGCATTGCTATTTGATTGCTTGTGCATTCTGAGTGGTTGCTTTCTGGTCCAAGTTAAAAGAGCCCACCTCTAAATTATTTTTTGCCCATTTTATGGTTATAGTGACATACTCTAGTGTAAATATAGGGGCAATAGTTCTTCTTCCTAGCGCTTCTCCTGCGGTAATGCAAGGTCCGCTGTTTTGCAAGCCACTCTCCATTTCCAGCGGTCCAGAACATCTTCCGGGTGGACTCCAATGGCATGCATGTCATCTTTAATACCATCCAACATTTCTTGTGACGGCCACAGGGATGCTGGGTGGCTGGATCTAACCTCAGCGCTGTTTTTGCCACAGACACTTCCTCACTTTGCATGGTGTGCCCATACCACCATAGACGTCCCTCATGCATCTTTTCCTGGATCGGGGCGACACCTAGCACCATCCTTACAACCGTGTTGGCCAAACGATCCATTTTTGTAAGCCCCAGTTCCCATTGGTTTAATGCCACCCATTGCTCCTTAGTCGCAGGCCAGCATTCGGTACCGTAGATCACAACCTGCCTGACTACCGACTTGTATATCTTCGACTTTAGGCGCAATGGGATCTTGCGTTCGCATAATGCTCTGGTGACTTGGTGCCATTTCAGCCAGGCGGCATTGACACAGTGTCGGGCGTCTTGGAGGGAATCGCCATCAGCAGAGACATGGGAGCCGAGGTACTTAAAAGCAGCCACCCACAGTGATTGACCCATCCACTTGATCTCCACACTTGCATCTATACGCATATCTTGCATACTGTATATACATTGCATCTTATACAAGCAATTCAAACAAACAAGGCAAAATTTGTCAACTTACGCACATACTTTTGAGACAGCAAGATGTTTTAATTTGAGTAACAAATGAAGATAATGTTTATTGAAATTGCCACTTTAGAAAAGGATGCACCATTTCCTGTGAATTTCAATCACATCTGGCATTTCATAACATTTTAAGTATCCTATTAGAAAATGAATATGTATTGTGATTGGATCAGTCAAGTTGAGCACACTTATAACAAATCGATTCTTTTTTTTATGGGGGGAGTTTAGCCCCTGCAACAGGGTTTAAAAGAAATAAAAATAAACTGGTCGTGTCACCTTCCGACTGGGAGGCACAAGGAAAATTTAGGGGGGTAATATGCCCCCCCCCCCCCCCAACAGCCATACCCCTAGGGTGGGCCTTTAGCCCCATTGTATACAAAAACAAATAATAAAATAAATAAATAATCCATTGCAATCAATTGGACAGTCAAATATACAGTAGATTACAAATACACACCAGTGTTTGATTTGTCTGTAATGAACGCTAATATGTAATGAACTCTATAGAACAGCAATGATGTTTTTCTTTATTTTATACAGTATGTGTGGTATTTTTAAGACAGCAAAATGCATTCAAAACAAAGCAAATTTTCATTGACTCACCAGAAATGTAAATTACTTTGATCCATCAGCTCACACTGGACCTACAGTGAGACAAAAATACACATACAGTATATCTACATCTACAACACGTTTAAAAGGTATTAATGTAAAGAAAGGGTTTAATGTGTGGAGACATAAGTGTATAATAAGACTGGAATCTTTTGTTCATTGAGGTGGTTTGTGATGAGAGCTCAACACGACGTGTTCAGTTCGAATAAGGCAGCCGTTCACTGACACAGTAATCATTTTGACATTTAATAACACTTGTGTAACCTCCGTTATTTATTGGTCCTCGCTTATTATGGGGAACACACTTGTGTTTCTCTTCACGCACAGATTGAGTCATACATGAACTCGGCAGATTTGTGCCACACTAAAGCATGTAAGTGTAATTAACTTACTGTAAAGAAGCCGTTGCCGTTTTAGTTATTTTCTAAGGTTTCTGTGTCCCACATACGGTCGGTTTCTTTTCAACGTGGTTCTCTGTTAAATGGCAACGTGGAGTAACTGGATGAATCTCTAGTAAACGTGTCCAGGTTACATTTAATCTCCAAATCAAAATAAATGAATTAAGAAATTATATTTATCTTAAAGGACAGCCTATTTTAGGATCATTAAGATGTTTGTTTTTCATTATTGTGACGTGTGTTTCTCAGTAGATTACTGTGATTCAATGTTTTTGTTATTATTATTTTTTAAATCAGGATGAGTTAAAGGCAGAACAACTAATCCTACTATGATGTGTAAGGTTATTAGACATTAGATACTTCTGAAAATTGACATTATCCTTTCCTAACCATCCTATCCTTTCAATCGAAAAACTAGATGGAATATTTGTACTTAATTTATCACCATAGGGCTATTTTAAATAAACTTGTAATTAAATATGGTGAAAAACTTCAAATGGTGACCATTTACATGACACTTTCACTTGTGTTTCAACTGTGCACTGTCTGTAATTTTAATGGTAAATGACTGTAAAAATGCAACAGTAAAGAAACGTAAATTGGTTAATGAGTAGTTACCGTAAAATATACATTAGAAAAGTACTGTACTATGAAAATCCATTATAAAAATAAAACTTATTACATGTTTAAAACTATGATCATCTAAACAAAGAGTAAAACAAACAAACCATTGCAATATTTATTGTGTGAAAATGATTTCTGTTATTAAAAGTTTTTATTGATTCCATATATATATATATATATATATATATATAAATAACAGAATATATGGAATCACATTATATTATTTACAACCCTTCCTTCCGAACATTAACCACCCCACCCCACCACCCAACACAAACAGATACCCCAGTGGTCAAATACAATTGACAAAGACACACAAACAAACAATAAAACAGAAGAAAATATTTAGAAATACATTTAAAAAAAAGTATATGTTCAAAAACAAAAAGGCATGAAAATGATTTCTAACCATTACGGCGTCATTTCCACCACACATAACAATTTTTCCACTCGTAAAGTTTGTTCAAAAGTTAGTGTACTTGTTAACCAAGTGGACAAAAGTGTCAGTGAAGAGCATACTTGAGATGAAATATGAGACAAAACAAAGACAAATCAAGACTTTTCATAGGCCGTCATTTCCAATCAAGCTGTAATTTTGACATACAGTAAGTGTGAAAATATGATTTAATTGTGTGTATTTAGGATACATGAAATGTTAGCAAGGCAAAAGAGTTGGTCTTTTTATTTGAAAAAGGTTAAAAATGTCATTTCCATCAGCATCTTTTCCAGCACAGAATTCTATTAAACACAATACAGAATTTGAGATGTGCTGGAAATGACACTGTGGGGGACAAAAATGACATAAATCTCCTGTGATTCATGTGCATACAATGATGGACATTGTTAGTAGACAAATTAAATCAACTGTTGAGAGTGAAAAATGGGTAACACTTTATTTTAATGTCACTGTTACAGTGTATTTATCCAAGTAAAGAGTATTAAATAATGTAATAACATGAAACAATGTGTACTTAATATGTAATTAAGTTATGGAACAGCATGTACTTACACATTGTAATTATGTATGTGTAATAGATGAGTATTATTACATATGTGTAACAGGCCAGTCTTGTTACATACCTATTTGTGTAATAGAAAGATCTTGTTACATTCGTGGAACAGACAAATCTTGTTAATATAACACTGGTGTTTGGGTGGGCTTTGCATACTTTCACAACTGTAAAAATAAAAGTACTTTTACCTACAACTGCTTTTCCACATGTGATATGTAACAAGACTGGCCTGTTACACATATGTAATAATCAGAATCAGAATGAGCTTTATTGCCAAGTGTTCTCACGTACAAAAGGACTTTTTTGGGGGGTGATAGGAGAAACAAGTGCACACAGAACATTACAGTGAGACACAGATTGTAAAAGAAGGTAAGAGTGTAAATAGACATACATATAACAGAATGGTGTATGTACATGTGCAAGTGGTAATGTATGTGTAAGGTAGGGGTATGTACAGTTATTGAATTAAATATGTGAATTTACGTATGTACATGAGATATGTTTTTACATTATTGCACTATGGGGGAGTCATGAGGCAGTTTAATTGCTCATGTGGTAAATGGCCTGAGGGTAAAAACCGTGCTCAGTGCTCTGTAGCGCAGGCCAGAGGGCAACAGTTCAAAGAGGGAGTGGGCAGGGTGTGTGGGGTCCAGAGTGATTCTACCTACACGTTTCCTCACTCTGGAGACTTACAGGTGTTGGAGGGTGGGCAGGGGGGCACCAATAATCCTCTCAGCAGTCCTGACTGTCCGCTATAGTTTCCTTCTGTCTGATTTGGTGGCTGAACCAAACCAGATAGTTATAGATGTACACAGGACAGACTTAATGACGGCCAAGTAGAACTGTGTCAGCAGCTCCTGTGGCAGGTTGAAGGAAGTACAACCTCTGCTGAGCCTTCTTCACAATGGAGTCAATGTGGGTGTCCCACTTCAGGTCCTGTGAGATGGTAGTGCCCAGGAACATGAATGACTCCACTGCTGCCACAGTGCTGTTCAGGATGGTGAGCGGGATCAATGTTGGGGTGTTCCTCCTGAAGTCCACAATCATCTCCACTGTTTTGAGCGTGTTCAGCTCAAGGTTGTTGTGACAGCACCAGACAGCCAGCTGTTCAACCTCCCATCTGTATGCAGACTCGTCACTGTTGCAGATCAGGCCGATGACCGTGGTGTCATCTGCAAACTTCAGGAGCTTGACAGAGGGGTCTTATGCAGTGCAGTCATTCGTGTACAGGGAGAAGAGCAGTGAAGAGAGAATGCATCCCTGAGGGGCACCAGTGCTAATAGTGAGGGTCCCGGATGTGGGTTTCCCCAGTCTCACTAGCTGATGCCTATCTGTCAGAAAGCTGGTGATCCATCGACAAATTGTGGTTGGCACGGAGAGCTGGCTAATAATAATACTTGTCTATTACACATACATAAGTAGAATGTGTAAGTACATGCTGTTCCATATCTTAATTACATAGTAAGTATACATTGTTTCATGTTATTACATTATTTAGTAACCTTTACTTACTTGGGTAATTACACTGTAACAGGGACACTGTAAAATAATGTGTTACAGAAAAATTGTTTTAATTAGACTTTACTTTCTAGAAATCCCTTGTTAAAGTTAAAGAAACATCCTTATTATACAGGGATGCAAACTCATGAGATACAATCTTGACGCTGATAAAAAAAAAAAAAGTCCAAAGGCACATTTTGCGTAAACCACCCATAAATACAAATTTTATCAATGCATTATTATTACAGTAATGAGAATGAGATTTTTTTTGCCTCACGTTAATGAGATGGTGCTTGTGTTTGATTGTCACAATGCAAATAAATCTTACTGGTTTTAAAAGTAGGGTTCATTTTCAGTAACCAAAATATTTTGTTCTTTTGATTTTGATGTGACCTGTAAATGTCCTCGACAGGTTTCGTGAGATTCAGCCAATTAAGCTAGAATGAATTCATGCCGGTAATTGGTTTCTGATGGTTGTTTGGGTTGCAGCTTATCAATGCTTCATAAATAAAACAAATCTTTGCACTAGCTCAAGTTTTTTGTCCCTCTGCTCTTTGTTGAACACAAGAGGATGCTGGGAAGGGAGGCACTACACATTCCAGTGCCATGATGCAATGGAATCCCTGAGCCTGTTAACCCCTAAATACACACACACACACACACACACACAAGATACATAAAGCATGCATGTGCATGTACATAAATGCATGGACGCATATGTTCTCTCTCTTTCTCTCTGCGCTAGTGCGAGCCTCTAACTCCACATGCCTGTTGAGTTCTCCATCTGTGACTTTTATTAGAGAAGTTCCCACCCCAGGACCCTCTCCAACACACTCACACACACTCCATGTGGTACAATAAGCACGCTGACACGCATGCAGTCCTAAAGAGACAACAAGTGTCCTACTGTGATAACAATGACAGCTCATTCACAACTTTCCCAAACACACACACAAACAAACACCACGGAAAACAAACACAAATATACACGCTCCTCTTCGTATGGCGTTAATACACAAACTCATTCTTGCACCATTAAAAAGCATATATGTAATATCAACTAGTTAGACAGATTTTTTAGATAGAATTTGCACAGGATTTCTGTGGCATGTTTAGTCTGACAATAATGAACATAATTCCATATTCGCACTCATTTTACCCATTTTTACTTGCACTGGATTCACATAAAAACCTTTCAGGGTGTGTGAAGGCAATTGCCGCACCAGTAATTGTTAAAGTTACAGTTAATTGCTATTCTCATTAGATGTATAAAAGAGAGTTGCCGGAGTTTGAGTATGCTCATCAGAGAAACAGCATATGTTGTTTAATGTATGTGCCAGTCTATTTAATGGAAAAGTCATTAAATTAGGGGAAAAAACTTTAATGGAATTGCATTAAAGGACTATTCCGTTTGCAATACAAATTAATGTCAATCAACAGCATTTGTGGCATCATGTTGAATGTCACAAACATTTATTTTTTGTCTCGTCCCTCCTTTTCTTTTAAAAAAAAAAAGTTGCAAAAAACGCTGTAACAGTGCGACACTTACAATGGAAGTCCAGGGGGTCAATCCGTAAACCTTAAAATACTCACTGTTTCAAAAGTATAGCCACAAGACATAAACAATATGTGTGTTAGCATGATTTTACTGTCATAAAATCACTGTGTAAAGTTATATCCAATTTCACAACTTCTTTGCCATTATGACCTAATGCCGTAAACCCTAAAACGACCATAAAACCGACGATTTAAACGACTTTACAACTAACAATGCAGTTACCAAATAATAAAGTTATTTTATAAAATTATAAGCTTAACATTTCTGTCTTTATACCCTCCAAAAATTGGCCCAATTCACTTCCAATGTACAATAAGTGCCTCACTGTAAATTGATTATGGTAATCAACATTATGCCACAAATGCTGTCGATTGATTTTAACTTTTATTGAACCTGGAATATTCCTTTAATGTAATGTTTGCTTCAAATAGTCACACATACATTACAGTTCATGGTACAGTGTATTTACATGAATACTGAGTAATACTAAGAATCTACATGTGATGTGTGTCACTGTGTGGAGCTTTTTGTAAATACATATTCTTGTTGATATTATATTAATTATAATAGTTTGCATTGAGTGTTTGAATGTGAGTAACACCAATAATCCTATGCTCGCTTAACATCTTTATTTCCCCATTTGTTGTTTCTTTTTTTATGCTGTGGCAGGGAGGAGGCTGGGGCCGGGTCATGATGCTGCACACCCGGCCCCTAATCAGGCTAATCAAGACCTCGAGAGGGATAAAGGCAACCGGAGGAGGCAGTTCCAGAGAGAGAGTGAGTTACGGGCAGCTGCCCGGCATGTGTTTGTGTTTGTCGTTTTGTTTAAGTTTATTATTAAATTATTATTTATATTGTCAAGCCGGTTCTCGCCTCCTCCTTTCCCTTGAACCTCATTACACTGGTGCCGAAACCCGGGAAGGAGGAGGGATGCGCCGTAGTAGAGTCCTTGCCACTACCATCCACCCCAACGGAGCAGCCGCGGCCATCCGCCGGGGGACGGAGGAGCCCGGCCACCTGAGAGTGGAGGAACGGCCGCCTACCACTAGGGGAGGAGGGGCTCCTAGCCGACCAGTCAGGGCCGCTGCCAGGGGCGGAGGAGACCCCTACCAGCCGCTAGAATGCAGTGATGTCGAGAAGACCGCCGACCGCGAGCGGGGTGGGGCTCCTGGCCGACCGCCTGGAGTGGGAGAACCACTGCCAGGGGTGGGGGAGACCCCTTCTGTCCACCAAAAACGCGGCAGGGCATTCCATCTGCCAGGGGCCAGAGGACTGCCTCCAATCTGCCCCTGGAGGCACGGCTGTCGTCCAGTTGAGGGTGGAGGAGTGGCCAAAGACCAGTCTACGCTTCCTCTCTCTCTCTCCTCTCTCTCTCCCGCTGTTGCTCCGTGTTGGCCTTTCCCTCTCATTTGTTTTTTTTTGTTTTTTTTTCTCCGCTTGTCACCCTCCCAGGTCCCAAGAGGCGGGGATGACCTGCCGGCAGGTGGGCCCGGGAAGGCACGCCCCGTCTGGAAAGGGTGGGGGGAGGGGGGGGTACGTCATGCCGGGAAGGCCTGAAGAAGGATGGAGGAGTGTAGGAGGGAGGAGTGTGGCAGGGAGGAGGGCAGGGCCAGGTCGTGATGCTGCACACCCGGCCCCTATTCAGGCTAATCAAGCCCTCAAGAGGGATAAAGGTGACCGGAGGCGGCAGTTCCAGAGAGAGAGAGTTACAGGCAACAAGTTTATTATTAAATTGTTATTTATATTGTCAAGCCGGTTCTCGCCTCCTCCTTTCCCTTGTACCTCGGTACATATGCTTCATTAAATAATAACGCTAAATTATTATTTCCACCTCATTCTTGCCTGTAAAAAAAATAACCTGAGGATCGTTAACACAATTATACAACAAAATGTTATGTAAAAATAGTTATGCAAAGTGTAACCATATTTAAAGGTGCACCCAGTATTTTTTTTGTTTATGCCATCTTGGACTTACACTGACATCTACTGGCGTGGATGCAGCATCATGCAAACACAATAGTTTTCAGTTACTGATGCAGTTGTAGAGATTCACTGTTCACAGTCAGCCATGATTCATTTAATCCATGAGTGAAAGGTCCAATAACAGGGCGATCACTGAGATTAAGCCAGTAGTATTCAGCTGGTCATGTGATCATAATACCCTTGAGGGTACCCTCTCCATGTAGAATAAAACAGCTTTCATCCACCTTTTTCCTGGGGGTCTTACTGGGGAAATGAATGCGGGTGGGACTTCCGCCGGAAGTTATTCCACAGCATTCCCTAGCTCTGGCTGCAGTCATTGCAGACCCTGTTAACAGCTGGTAATAAGATGCATTTCAGATGATCCGATCGCAAAGGTCAGTGCTAAATATAGTTGTAAATGGGGTGCAAAATGTTTTGTGATTGGATCACAAAAAACATACAGAAGTAGTCAAAAAACCCATTTGAGGTTTAAAACAACATCCTGATGTGTCTCGGCTGGCAGCGAAGCACCACCTCTCACCAGTCAATCACCCGCCGAACAAATGTTTTAACTTTCATGTGGATTTAAAAGGAAATAACCATCCGATCGGAAATCTTGAAAAAGTGATTACAGGGGGCCTGGGTAGCTCAGCGAGTATTGACACTGACTACCACCCCTGGAGTCGTGAGTTCGAGTCCAGGGTGTACTGAGTGACTCCAGTCAGGTCTCCTAAGCAACCAAATTGGCCCGGTTGCTAGGGAGGGTAGAGCCACATGGGGTAACCTCCTCGTGGTCGTGATTAGGGGTTCTCGCTCTCAATGGGGTGTGTGGTAAGTTGTGCGTGGATCGCGGAGAGTAGCATGAGTCTCCACATGCTGTGAGTCTCCGCGGTGTCATGCACAATGAGTCACGTGATAAGATGCGTGGATTGACATCTCAGAAGGGGAGGCAACTGAGACTTGCCCTCCCCCACCCGGATTGAGGTGAGTAACCGTGCCACCACGAGGACCTACTAAGTAGTGGGAATTGGGCATTCCAAATTGGGAGAAAAGGGGATAAAATAAAAATAAAAAAATGAAAAAGCGAATATATACCCAAGTATGAGAACTTCACAGCACTTCTTCAGGGTGTCTGTCTGATTTGAACATGCAGGGTGATAAGTACAAGCTTTGTCTTTATGACTTTTTTGCAGTTTATTATTATTTAGTAACACACTGATATAGTGATTGATGTATGTCCTCACAAAATCATACACGCTCTCCTCAAAACCCCAACACCGCAACGAAAGAATGAATGGACATACGCTGCAACAACAGCTGTGTTAACTTGACAATGGAAGAACCGCCCATATTTCTCGCTAAGCATCACGGGACGTAGGAAAATGGTGGTACAGTCGCAAAAACTATTCTGGCCCTTAAGCCACACAAAAATGTCTGAATGTCATTGCATTAGATAACAAAATATCAAAGCAAGTGTCGTTTATTTGAATGAAAGGTAGCACAAGCACACTTTTCATGCAAAACATTTTTATAGAAAGTAGCTTGATAGGTTTGAAATATAAATGAATGTTAAATAAGGATAAATCAATATATTGTTGTTATTTAGAAGAACATTAATTTGCTAAACTCCACCTGTGGTTACTCTGCTTGCGGAACTGACTTTATACATCCACTAAAAATCACTTTGACACAGCAAAGTTTCAACCTCACGCCCCGCCCTCCAAAGACACATCAGCAAATCCGATGTCTGCAAACCCAAATGCGCAGAATGATTGACAGGCAGAGGGCGTTCATGATTGGCTAAAAAAAGCACGGGCAGGTCAACTGACTGTTTTATGATATATGTCAAGTAGAAGTGGTATTTTAAACATGCTATTAAAAAAGGCTTTAAGTGACCAAATACTTTTTTTTAGGGCAGCTGCATGTGAATAAGTTGTTGAGCATCATGTCCCACCTCAAAATCTCCCTCATCCATCTATACTCCTTTCTTTTCCCTTTCCCATCGGTCACCTGGTATTTTGCATGGAGACTCTATCCTCAGTGGCGGTTCTCGCTTACTTGGTGCCCTAGGTGAGATCCGACGTGGTGCCCCTCTTAACTTCCCAATCCCTACCCCGACATCCATGTCTTCAGTAGCGACATAATAGGTGTGGGTGAGAAACAGATAAATATTTAAGTAATTTTTTACTCTATATCTCCACTTTCACTTCTTAAAGTCACATGTGATGCCTGTTTAGTTTCACTTTCAGATCTGAAAGTGTAAATGGAGATTTAGAGTAAAAAGGGATTATCGATCTGTTTCTCACCCACATCCATCATGTCACTTCTGAAGACATGGATTTAACCACTGCAGTCTTATGGATTACTTTTATGCTGCCTTTATGTGCTTTTTGGAGCTTCAAGGTTCTGGTCAACATTCAGTTGCATTGTATGGACCTACAGAGCTGAAATATTCTTCTAAAAATCTTCATTTGTGTTCAGCAGAAGAAAGTAAGCCATGATTCTGGAATGGCATGAGGGTGAATAAATTATATATATATATTAGGCAAATTATATTAACATGTACATTATACATACAGAATTTAAATTGCACAATTAAATTATAGAGTCAGTAAATAAAGAAAATGGCAGAATACTTACAGATTGCTACTTGTGCTATTACACATAATTCCTAATTTCAAATTTAACCCTCCCCTCCTAGTCCCATCAATGACTTGTCAAATGTCAAATCTGCCCAGCAATCACATGGTTGATGCTTCTTTTCTCAAGACCACTGAGCCGATCCTGTGTCATGGTGTACCTATATTGTTTATTATGGTTATCTTATGTTTGTTCGGAATGTAATGCATGATGAACATCTATAATCCTAACCATTTAGAGCCTTTTAGGCTGAGTAGCCTGTCAGGAACAACGCAGTGATCTTGCGAGCTCTGTTCGGGGTGGTATGATTTGGGGCACCTATCTCCCATCGCCATCTTGTGAGCTCGTGGCTGGGGTGGGGTGGCACGATTCGGGGCACCTTTCACCCATCGCAAGCCAGGGGAGGGATGGCACGATTCGGGGCACCTTTCTCCCATTACAATCCATCAGATACCCTGTTGTGCCGCCCCAGAGAACGATGCCGCCCTAGGCGCCTGCCTATATCGCCTATGCTAGGATACGCTACTGTCTCTCCTGCTTCTCTACAAATACTGAGATGTACTCCTAACTGTAGTTTTTCCTGTAGAATTACTTATTTTCTAAAAGTGAATTTGTATTATTTTTTTAACTTAAGATGAAAACTGTGGTTCAAAGAAATGTAGCGTAAAAATACAGTGGCATTTACTTTTTTAAAACATAATGGAACAATGCTTTACCTTAAAAGACAGACTACATTTTCAATGGACTGTACATGGCAATTCATACTTTGTTTGTATTTTGTGTGTGTGAGAGAGAGAGAGAGAGAGAGAGAGAGAGAGAGAGAGAGAGAGAGTGAGAGAGAGAGTGAGAAAGAGAGCGAGAGTATGTGTGTGTGTGAGAGAGAGAGAGAGCATGAGGAGAGGCTCAACCCCTTTTTCTTTCAGTCGTTCTGTTGCTTTTTGTTTGGCTTGACAATAGAGAGAGAGAGAGAGAGAGAGAGAGAGAGAGAGAGAGAGAGAGAGAGAGAGAGAGAGAGACCGAACACACGCGCAAGTTGCTCTCCATGCCTTCAGTCTAGCAGCGCGGGCGATGGATGTGAGATTTTATCCGGCACCTCCTTCAAGCGTGGGCTCCTGTACATTACCCACCGACACCAGCCTCTCCTCTCTGGACTATTACCACTGCAACAAGGTAATTTACCCCACCATACGCACCAGTTTCTAATCCACAGACGGGCATCCTGCTTCATTATATACATATGCAAATACCATGTTTTAAAGGATGCACAGGGTTAGTGTTTTAGTTTTGAGTGCATATTGATGGATCCTGCGAAACCTTGCTCGTGCATCCCCGTACAGGGCATCACATGGTGGTGATGGGAAACAACCCGAAACTTAGTTGAGTATCTAGGGATTTATGCGCGAGCACTTGCAACACTGTAACTGTTGGCATACTCATTTAAAACAAAAACCCCAAAAACAAAACATGCAATTTGTTAAATGTGCATTGCATTTTAAAAGCATCAGGTTAAGTGGATTGAAGTCCAATACGGACACCCACTGCCAGCCTTTTTCCCCCCGTGGAAAGATGGAGCGCGCTCGTCCAGAAGCGGGACCAAAACATTGACGCGCGTGTCTTTAATAAATGTAACGCGATCTTTCCACGTTTGTTGTTGCTTTCTGTCTGGATGTGAATTAGCGGCTTTTGTGCTTTGGTGATACAACAGCATCCCTCTGTGACGAAGTTGCAATTCCACGTGTTAGAAGCAACTAATTAATTAGTTCTTAAGCGCGTTATTTATTACGAGGAACTCCGCTAATTTCAATGGCAGTGAAGAGTGGAATAAATATGTGTGCTTTTTCCTTATTTACGATACAACTGTTTGAATCATTATTATTTAGAGACCAAACAAAAGCGGGCAATGCATTTATAAAACAACCTGCAATATATAGGAAGATGTGATCGGATTGTCACATTCAGCTACATTTCAAACAGAATCATGTGTGAATTGGGAAAAGTTGAAATAAAGGTGCAATGGTTTGCCGATGGCCACGGGATAGCGATGAAACGGACGGGATAATGGTCTTTGCACTAAGATTAAGCTTCGGCTTGCAGTAGATGTTGACAAAGACAGTGTTTTAAGTAGTCTATATTGCGATCGAATTGTTAATAGTGAAAATAAAAATAGACTAATAAACGGTTGTTTGCGTAAAATAAGTATAATAGTTTATTCCATTAACTTTGTGAGATATTTATGCTACTGGTGCATGACTGAAGAAGAGAAAAAACCTTGCACTTGTCACTAAAGCTCCAAACTATGCAGAATGAAAAAATTAAAACAGCTTTTACTTTCCCAACTCTTATTGTTCGCTTGTTGTAAGCCGAGTTTCTGTTTATTTGTTTGCTTAATTGTATGCATAGTGTTAGCAGCTCTCATTAAAGTGTTGTCTTTGTCTTTTGTGCTTTTGTTGTGCATACTAACATCAAACTGTCAAATTCACACTTTTGTGTGAATGTACAATTCGGAGTTCAGAGCTTGTTCTGAGTTCAGTCGCTAAATTTCAGCGTGAACTTGTGGAAATGGCCAATCAGAGCAGCTCTAGTGTTAAATATTCTGTGTTGGGTAACTATTTGTGGAGCTTTTTTATTGTTATTTTTATCCCCTTTTCTCCCAATTTGGAATGCCCAATTCCCACTACTTAGTAGGTCCTCGTGGTGGCGCGGTTACTCGCCTCAATCCGGGTGGCGGAGGACAAGTCTCAGTTGCCTCCGCTTCTGAGACCATCAATCTGCGCATCTTATCACATGACTCGTTGCGCATGACACCGCGGAGACTCACAGCATGTGGAGGCTCATGCTACTCTCCACGATCCACACACAACTTACCACACGCCCCATTGAGAGCGAGAACCACTAATCACGACCACAAGGAGGTTACCCCATGTGACTCTACCCTCCTTAGCAACCGGGCCAATTTGGTTGCTTAGGAGACTTGGCTGGAGTCACTCAGCATGCCCTGGATTCTAACTCGCGACTCCAGGGGTGGTAATCAGCGTCAATACTCGCTGAGCTACCCAGGCCCCTGCTATTTGAGGAGCTTGACTTTAACCCTGTTACACAAGATTTATAATGAGTATAAGTGAGAATATTTACAGTAATTCAGTTATAATCTCCAGGGACCAATCAGATGTGAGAAAAGAGTAAATTAGCCTCGCGTAAAAGCAGAGTAACCGCTGCTATTTTTTTAACGTAAATTCGTAAATTCTTGATTAGTCTACTCAAGGGCATAGAATTGGCTTGAACATTGGAGGGTTACAGTGTGATGAATTTACATGTTTCCATTGATCATTGTATAAATAAATATTTCCTTTGGGTTACCCCCCCCTCTGGAATCTATGCCCCTGAGTCTACTTCATTGTTATATTTCTTGAATCTATACAAATTACGTAAGAAATGTATGTTTTGATAAAACAATACATCATAAAAAAAACAATAACAGACAGACTTGGAAACCAACATAACTAGCTATTAATGTTAAACTTGGCTACTGTACCGCATCATATTTGCATAATGTAATGGTAGAAACATAGGCTTTATATATTATATTATATATTTTGAGGATCTGAAAAGCTTCCTTAGACAGCCAGTGACATAGCTCTATTTTCAGCCATCTTGACAGAGAGTAACTCATAATTTGCTGATGGGTGTTTATAGTAGGGTGTCACAGAGTTAAGCTTGTGGCTCCAAGCATATGGAAAAGATCAGCTGGCAAATGGAGAGTAGAGTAATCCAAGCCAACTCCATACGTTGAAAAATGATCCAGTGCAAGTGGATTTTATGAAACAAAATTTTAGGGGAAAAGCCTGCTCTCCCCACCACAATGGCCCTCTTTATGTGCCCCAGTCTTAATAATGCAACATTCTCCAGCATTCTTGAGAGGCCCCAATTAAAGGTCACGTATGGAGGTCTTGCATGAATATATAACATCTGAGAGTTTTCGCAAAAATGGGTAGTGGTTTACAGTGGTGGCGCATGAACCGGAAATTCTGAAAAACTAGGCTGTATATTATAAGTGACTATCATTTCCTGTCGCTAACACCCAAACATGCTACATACAGCATTCCTATGATGGCATGTGAGAAGTTTCATACTTATATGTGAGGTATGAAACATAAGAAATGGTAGAACAGTTCAGCTACTGTACAGGAACCCAAGCACCAGGTCCCATCAAATAAGAGAAGTAATTTCTTTTACAGTCACCAGTTTCTGTGAACGATGGATTTGTGTAGAATTTCCAAAATAGGTTGAATGAATAACAAAATAATACTGTGTTGTCATAATTTTAGAAGACACATTTTACCCAACGCAACCCATTCCATGCACATTGACATTACATGATCAGCTGAATACTACTCACTTATCTCGTTAAACCCTTTGGGGGTGGAATAAATTAATCATGAGTGACAAATATGGCTGCTAATAGGGTATTATTACCATGGCATTAGTAACCATGGCATTTGTGTGATGCAACATCCACGGCAATAGGTGTCAGTATAAAGTCCAAGATGTGCCCATCGATCAAGGAAGATGAATAAGAGCCGGAACAATAAGTTGAGCCGTGTTCGGAATAGCATACTGCCCATACTAATCATACTGCTTCAGTCATATCTATGTATGGCAGATATAGGAAGAGTAATATGGGCTGTATGCCATTCCGAACACGTCTTTGTAATCTTTCATCAGAATTTACTCCACTTCTGAAATCAAATCCCACTCTACTTTTTTCCCTCTTTCAACATCCTGTTTCACTCGGAAATCGTGTTTAAAGACCTGTCATATATTTAGTTCCATTAATACTCAACTGTAAATTTCGGACATTTAGAAAACCTTCCAAAACATTTCCAATGTATATTGAGTTTGAACTTTACTAACATGTTCCAAATGTGAGGAGCACACCTGCATTTCAGAAGGCAAGCATTCTGCATACAGTTTGCAAGCAGTTAGTATCACCTCAGAATATGGAACTAACTTTACAGCTACAGTATAACAACCAGACAATCGATAATACATTAACCAATGTCATCATTTGGTCTGCAACAAACCTGCCAGATCCATACTTGCAATACAAACACGCCCACCGCTGCTACTAACTGCCATGCTAGTATTTACTCAAGTGCCTATTAGTCCAGCGGTACAAAATTAAAGGGATAGATCACCCCAAAATGAAAGGTCTTTCATCATTTACTCGACCACATGTTGTTTTGCCAAACAACTTCTTTTGTATTCCATGGAAGAAAGAAAGTTATACCGGCTTGGAACTTAGCATGCACAAGTCTCAATGCATTAATTGCATAATTGTGCAGGATTTTGGACTAAACATTCTTTTCTTGTGCTGAAGTTTCAGTTGACTTCTGACTCATTCTCACTTTGAGCATACCGACTTCATCTAATCTCTATCTCTCGTTTTCATGAGTGGGTGTATTGTTTGTTAAGCATACGCTCTGTGCATTTCTCCTCTAAAGGCCATCTCTTCATAAACGCATTCTTCATCCAGAGAATATTTGGTGAATGCATTATGGTTTGTGCATTGCCCCGGGCTCGTTTGCTGCGTTTAAAATTGAAGTTGGATAGGTTAAGGGAAGATGGACCATTTCCCATCTTCTCTAACATTACTGTATTAAAGCATGCATAGGTAGGCAGACTACAGTTAGCAATCAAAATGACTCATATTAGTTTTAGAGCTTACAAAACCACTTTTGACTCTTAGATCAATAAGAATATATTAAAAGTATTTCTTGCAATACTACATCAATAGTGTTTGATTTCAATATATTGTTTTCCAAGCTGGTCTCATGTCAAGTCTTTATATTTAGTATGAGATGGCAAAATCGTAAGAAATCGCAGGCGTTGGCTTGTACAAAATGTACAACTTTTATTCCCACAGAGACATACAAACAAACCAACAAATCAGTATTACCAAGTTTGATTTCAGTGTATTGTTTTTCCAACCCAGTCTCATGACAAGTCGGAATAATTAGTACGATATGATGAAATCGTATAAGAATGTATATGTTGGTTTGTACAAAAGCGTTTGATTGAAAAAAATTTGATGCCTGTATTATATCGATTTAAATTTGTGTTTGTTGATTGGTTGTTCTCTATGGAAATAAAATGAGCCAAGTTGCACAATATCATATGATTTTGCCATCTGATGATGAGCCTATGTTAGATTTTCACAATTATTTAATGCATGGATGCGAGCAGTTTTGCAGTCCAGTCGGGCTGGGCGATATGACGGTATAGACAGTGTGACAGTAGAAAAATGTGTCAACCAGAAGTGATTTTGTTATTCAGTTTATACTGCGATAGATTTATTTCAGTTGGCAGGACTGCTTTGTAATAGTAATTGATGTGCGGTCACTGATGTGTGTATACTGGCTATTTTATGGTGGCTTTGAATATGGCTCATCCAATAAGAATTTAGCCTGATCTATCCATTTTAAAATGTTTGTTTTACTGTTTTAAGTCTTTCGTTTTTAAGTGTGGAGCTGTTTTTGCTCTGAAGCCAGACATCAGACTTATCAATCAAGTGCCCAATTAAAAGAGACCATAATCAAATTAGATGAAGCACCTTAGTATTTATTTTACTGGATTATCTAAAAATAGGCATTAACACAGAGGTAAACACCATTGCTATTATGATAAAATTATTCATACTGTGATGTAAGACTTCGGTCATGCTGCCCACCTCTGCAGTGCAGTTAGATACAAAACAATGTATTCATTCAAAAGCTTTCCAAATGAAAAAGAGATTAGTAAAAAAATCAAAATGTTCATTAGATGAGGAAACTACATTTACAATTGATGTTTGCAGTGACTTGACAGGACTCGACATCCAAGTGTCTCCCGCCAACAGAAAAGGTACTTGAGAAATGAAGTGCAAGCCAAAAACTTTATCACTTTATCAGAATCAAATCGCTGTAAGTGGGTGGCAAAGTGACACATTACCAGGTGAATGTGACTGTAGAAAACTTTGACTCATTTAAAGAGAGACTGAGGCCTTGACGTTTTATTCAGTGTGTTCAAAGAGTCTCTTTCTCTTTGAGCTTGCACTTCGCTGCTTAAACCATCTAAAAATAACTTGTAGGCCTAGCAATTACTGGAAATGGGTGCAGAGTGGTGCATTGAAGAGTGCAACTGTCTTTAGCTTAAATAATACTTAACACAAAATGCAGTATATGCAGCGGAAATGAGAGATTTTCCAAGAAGGAAATTACATCTATAATTTCTGTGCATGCTGCGTTCACAAAATGGATGTTTTTCAGGACAATTATATGTGTGCACATGTATGTTTGCAAATGCACATATGCGATATATTCAAATGTGTAGCATGTCCCATTGGGTGTTATTTGAAGCATGTGATTGCATGGGAAAAAGCCCCAGGTGTGCAGTTGCTACACTGAGTCAACATGGAAAGTCGACATAAACATGTACACACCCAGTGGTACAGGATGTCTACCAGAGTAATAGTCAATCGACCTACATATCCTCTTTTGTTTACTTAATGCAACATATTAGGGACAAAGTGTTTAATTTTTGCCCCACAAGCGTCACCTAATGGAACCGTTTTAAAAAAGTTTCCTAAACACTACCTGTCTGACATGGGTCAAATAAAGAAAGAGTCGTGTCTCAAACTCATGCCACTGGTTAAGACAATGTTGATGTCTCGGGATGGTCCAAATGCTCAAACAAACACTTTTTAGGGGAATAAACCTACAAGTTGCTTACTTTTCATTGTCCTCACAAATTAAAACTGGGAAAGGAGGAAATAATTGAACACATCACCTTAAACTAGTAAAAAACGTCCTCATTATCTCACTTGCTCCAGAGAAAACAACCGAATTACTGTTGGTGCAAAATAAAAAAGATCTTATTGGTTTGCAGAAGGCAAAAGTGGACGTAATTAACTTTTACTGTATAAGACATTCCTCCTTTTTTTCTCGACTCAACTGTAATGGGGATATGAGATAAAATGAGTCGTCAGGCCAGCTGAGCTGCGTTCTGTACAAAGGCAACTTAATTAGGTGGAAGGAGGTGCGCCAGGACCAATGCGACGCTGCACTGGACCGATCATCCGTTTAGCAATCCATTTAAAATCATGACGAATACAGCACTGATGGGATACTTTTAAAAGAATTGTTTGACAAGGTTTTGGGTGATTGTTGATTTGTAATGTTTGTCTATCAGGTTTATTTGGATGCTTAACAGTGGAATATTTGTCACTCCAGTCACACCTAAAAATGTCTGAATGTCATCATTGCATTAGATGGCTCAAGCTTTCTCAGAACAAACTTTCAGACATTTTTATGTGAAACTTTGTAAAATAATATGTTAAATGTGTAAAAAAAATAAAATAAACGTTTAACCTTTGCAATTTTAGGCTTACACTGGCCAGAGCAAATCACACCCAAATTATGATATGTTGGAGCATTCGCAATAACACCTTTCACCTCCCTGCTGTGCTCCTGTATTGCTGACATGTGGTGTGAAAACGTCTGTGCACACTTTGTGGTGAGCGAGACCTTTTAAGAACTATTGAGAGCTGGGCTTTATGAGTCAGAACCACAAAAGTGTGTTACAAAGCTCTGTTTCACAAGTGTGAAATACAGGGCTCTAAGAGTGAGCCAGAGAAATACAGTGTGAATAGTGAATTTTCACAGTGTATTTGCAATGATTTGGATAGCAATATAAAATTATTACATGCATTATCTTACACCAGTTATGCTTACTAAGCCTACAACGTGTATGCAAAACGTGGTCATGCAAAAAGCCTTAAACGGCGTTGCATTCCTTCACTGGGGTCATAAATGGTTGAAGTGTAAACCAATCGATGTTGTCTATTACCCTGATTTCACTCTGCCTGTTAATCTCTTTACAGATGTTCTTTTCGGCTAATCTGATGATTTCAAGTCTCATGTAAACACGATTTTTTTTTGGAATAAGATGATTATTGGTAGTGTTCAGCGTATGGGTGTGCACAAGTTTCCTTAATTCCTGTCTGGTGACTCTTGAGTACGAAAGCGTTTAGACACAAATGTTTTTAAATCGTCTCTGATTTAAACTCATTTCCGTGAATCAGTTCAAACTCTCCATGAATCGATTCAAAACTCGCCATCACTCAAAAATGTTCGGGAAACACATTTTTAAACTTGATTATGTAATTTGCTTCTTGCATTAAACACTTTTAATCTACTTCGCAACAATCGCCATTTAGTTAAATTGATGGTCCCCCCCAAAAACAAACAAAAACATTTCAAAGCAAATTAATAAAATCATGTCATATATAGTGTATATATATATATATATATATATATATATATATATATATATATATATATATATATGTTTTTTTTTTTTTTTTTAAAGATAAAATTATATATAATTTTTTTGTTGTTGCTATTTTTCACAGCCCCAGTGACTACTAAGCAAAATAAATAAATAGTTTAAAAACTTTACTCAAAATCAATAAAAAATGTAAAAAAAAATAAATAAAAAAAAAATCCCTGTGTGGCATTTCATCAAAATTTTGAATATATAAAAAATGTTCTTTTTAGTGGTCATTTAGTTAAAAACTGTGTATAAAACATTTTACATTTTAGTATTTTTCTTCTTTTATTAATAATTAATAATTAATAATTAATAATAATTTAATAATTTTCTTTATTTATCACACATTATACATTTGCACATATACGGTGAAATTCTTCTTTTTCACATATCCCAGCTAGGCTGGGGTCAGAGTGCAGGGTCTTGCGCTAAACAATGGCCGTTTGGTTGAATTGATGGTTACCCATGAATAAAATAAATCACTATTTTAATCGCATCAAAGCAAATTCATAAAATCAAGTCTAATTTTTAAAAAAAATTTTTTTTTTTGTTTTTTTTTTTTTTGTGGAAAATATAATTAGAATTTCTTTTTAGCTATTTTGCCCAGACCCAGTGACCACAAAGAATAAATAAATATAAATAAATAAATAAATAAATAAATAAATAAATAAATAAATAATGTTAAGATTTAAAACTTCTCGTCACTTAAAAATGATTACACATAAAATCAAGTCTAAAAAGTAAATTTTTTTTTAAATTCAGTTTTTATAACTAACTATTCATGTTCACTATTCAAGAGCAATCATGTGTTGTCAAAAGCCTGAAAAGTATAATTCTTCAGATATAATTATACAGTATCTGACCCTAGTGACCACTAAGTTGTGTTGTGCATTCTTGCCCTTTATCAAGTATTTTTTCCACCTATGAGACCTTCTGCAGCGCAGTAATATACTCGGGCAGTAATGCAGTGAATGTAGCTGGTGTTATGTGCAGTGCTGTCAGTAGCTGTGGGGGTGCAGGCGCAGCAGAGCACTAATTGGCCTTGGCAGAGAGAGAGAGAGCGAGCGCGCTGGAGGTTTGACGTGCTGAATGGCTGCTGGCTGCATGGTGAAGAGCAACTTGATTCAGTACCGCAGCCGGTAAATAATAATGATGCATGTCTGGGGAAAAAAGAGCTGCACGGGGCACTCGCTGATACGGCTAACGTACAAAAGAGTTGCTATATGAGATGATGTGAATCTAGAAATGTGTGATCATAGCTTCAGGTTTAGAGAAGTTTGTCTCAAGAATTTCTTGGAGAGAGTCTTTAAAAATCAACATGAAATCAGAATTGACCTTGTTTACCTTCTTAACTCATGTTCCTTATCGTGAACGATTAATCGAAATCTGGATATCGATTTCTAAAATCACAAATCGTTTTTTTTTTTTTTATTTTACTTTAAAGTTTACTTCAGTTTTGGTTGTGTTGATTAGTATATCTAAATGAATAACAACTGAACTGCAAAGTTTGGGCTCTAATTTCTAAAATTAATATTTTCGTAAAGTACTAAGTTAGAAGGTTCCCTGTGTAATTTACAGCATTAGCTGTAACTATTATATGTATAACAGTAAGTGTTTGTTTCCCCTTGTCAAAAGTACCAACAGCCATGTCAATGGATAGAGCACAAATGTTTCCAAATGTTTTTTTAAGGGAATTTGAGTAAATATTGCGTAAATTAAATAAAACAAAGTTTTAATGACATTTATTTTGAGCAATCTGGTATAATTAAATGGAAATAAATAGCCGACAAAAATGTTAGCGGCATCAGCCATCCAGCTCTCTAGATATCGTATTGGCATCGGGCATTAAAGAATGATTTAATAGCTACTAAAAACAAGTATCAAATTTGTGGGTTCACACTGAAAAGGAATGTGTTTTTTAAAATTTGAGAAATGAACAATTAAAATAACTGCATACAAAGTTGGGCACATACTATCACAAGCGACTAATAAAAGATAAGAGAGGTTTTAACTACAAATTTCAAAAGCAGATTTTGAAGTTGACCTCAGAATGAACTGATGAAAATATGAGCAAACAGCTAAACAGATGCAGACATTAATTCAAATCCACCTCTGGCTTCAGGGCACTTTGATCAAAACCTGTCAGTTCTTGATGTGGGGCCTGCGTTTCCTACCCATCAGCACCTTGTAGAAAAGGTGGTATGCCATGGCGCTCACGTCCACATGCCCCCTGAGCCGCCCCCCACCCCCGTTCAGGATGTGGTGGGCTCGGCAGTAGCTGCACCCCCACAATGGGGCTGCTTGAACGGCGTGGGGGGTTGGCAGGTCCGTGGAGCACATTATTTTTTAGGTGGTCCGTAACGCCAGTCAACAGCGTGGAAATCCAGGCAGAAAAAAGTGGAAGGGAGATTTTTCTTGGATGCAGTATTCTTCAGTAGGCCATAATTGTCAGTCGGTGGTTTGGAGACCCAGAAATGAGTCCCACCACCAGATGTTGCCGCACTCTGATCGCCACTTTGAAAGACAGAAGTTTATTGTTCTAGTTCACTCGGTGTTGTTCAGAACTCAAAGCCTGTGAATTGTTGACTGAGGCCTTTCCAGATAGACATATGAAGCCTGTTTTCACTTAAAATGAAATGTGTATTAAAAAATGAAGAAATGAAAAGATAAAACATTATTGAAAACATAAAAAAACATTAAAAAAAAAATAAAATAAGAATGAGTGATACAGTGAGAAAATATATTGTAGGGAGTGACTTGATTTTTTAATATTTGGGATTTTATCCCAACAAAATTCTTACAATTACATGAAATATATTATTATTATGATTTTTTTTTTCTCCCCAATTTGGAATGCCCAATTCCCAATGCGCTCTAAGTCCTCACGGTGGCGTAGTGACCCGCCTCAATCCGGGTGGGCGGAGGATGAATCTCAGTTGCCTCCGCGTCTGAGACCGTCAATCCATGCATCTTATCACGTGGCTTGTTGAGCGCGTTACCACGGAGACATAGCACGTGTGTGGTATTCTCCGCAGCATCCACGCACAACTCACCACGTGCCCCACTGAGAGCGAGAACCACATTATAGCGACCACAAGGTCGCCCTCCCTAGCAACCGGGCCAATTTGGTTGCTTAGGAGACCTGGCTGGAGTCACTCAGCACGCCCTGGATTTAAACTCACGACTCTAGGGGTGGTAGTCAGCGTCAATACTCGTTCAGAAATAAAAAACACAATCTAATTTATCACAACTTAATACATTAATATTTTTAAAGCTACTTAAGTTATCCAGCCAAGTGCAATAAATAATCTCAATTTCTTGTTATTGTTGATTGATTAATATTAATGGCATAGAGCGGCAGGTCTATCAGGCTTGTACGTTTACTTAAGTATAACTGATTGTGTTTTAATTAATACCTTGCACCAAGACAGGCATTTTACAGTGTACCATCACACAGTCACCCTGGCGCGTACCCGCATTACCGTGAACGCTCTTACCGCGCGCACACACGCACACATTAGCACGCATAGAGAAAGAAGGCGTCTGTCAGTCGGACAGTACGCAGGTGCGAATTTCCGAAATGTAGGATGGCAAGGGGATGGGTCCTTTATATTCATGAGGAAAGTGATACCTGATTGGTTGAAGAAAATACAACCCAACCCAAACCCTACCCATAAACCTAACGCTATCCAATCAGGTATCGTTTTCCTCATAAATATGAATGAGTCTTCCCCTGCCATCCTACTTTTTGGAAATGCGTGCACGGGGGCGCCAAAAACAAGGAAATAAGTTTGTAATATGTTAGTTCCTTGAGTTAGTAGTAGGCTTGGGATCGATGCCTTTTTCACGCATCGATAATCATAAGATTTTCCTGATGATTATCGATATATATCTGGATTTTTTTCAGATATAAATAGGGCTGCTCGTATAACTGGATGATACATTGAGTATAAGTATCTTTCATAGAGCCTACACAATGTATTTTCAGTAACAAGTATGACTTTTTGTGGTTTGACAGCTTGAATGAAAGACCTATTCATGGCTACATACAAAGAAACTGCTTAATAAATGTTGCGCAGTTACACCAGTTTCACTAACCTGCAAACTCATCAACGTCACTTAGAAGTATAAAACCTTTGAAACTTTGGACTGCCATCTGCGCCACTTCAGCTCGTCCTGTGTGTGTGTTTGTGTGTGACTGTGTCCGCGACTGGCTTCAGTAAATGGCATATCGCCCTCTTGTGGTCTCCCAACGCTATTACGCCAGACTGTTAAACAGAGGCCAACTGAGCGAATTGGAAAGCACGCAAATTGGGCTTTTAATTTTAATGTCGGCTAATTTTAATATATCAATGCCTCAAAAATATATCGATTAAGTAACATGCCGATTTTATGACATCCCTAGTTAGTAGTACTTAAAGCCGCACTGTTATATTTAAATTATATTGTTTTTCACATAATTGATGAATCGTCACAGCTGCATAGTACTACATAGTAAACGCACACTATTTGTCAAAATAAATAAATAAATAAATCTATTAGAACGTAACATGTAAACACAAGATATTTCTGAATTAAACAGGGTATTCAACAAGAAACTTGATTTTATCCATCGGGAATCGATTTGAACTAGTTAACTCACTACAAAAATTTTGTTCAAATGATTATTGTCAAATCATCATACCTACAACTAAACACAAAAAACGCTCCTTTTAAATTGAATATGTTAAAAAAAGGTATTTCTGAGTGAAATAGGTTATTCACAAAAAGAAAATAATGTAGTGCGAGACTTGATTTTACCTGATGGGAATAAGTTGGATCGGGAAATGTGGGCTTAACATACCAGATTGGAGCCAGAACTGAATGTTAGTTCACTAAAACGATGCCTGAAAAGCTATTTAGCTATTGGTTAACGTATACAGGCAACTGCACCATAAACACTACAGCATGTTAAATTACAGCGTAATAGGAAACCCTGACCTATTAAAACATTCAAACAATACTTGCCAAGTTCATTTACTTAACAGGCGTGCGATTGTTTTATATCCTGTCATAAAATGGCTTCTTGTGTAAGTTTGAAATAGGAAATATATTTGTGGCAGCTGAACACTAACCAAACAGGATGACATCGCAGTTCGTACTGTTGCTTTGTAAGCCACGTGTTTGCGGTTTTCAGTTTTGCTCTTTTTGGTCAGAAAGTGCATTAACCCCTGCAGCACATGTGAGGATGGAAAAATAAATCTGACTTATGTAATCTGAAATATTTCAAAGTAAAACATGATATTTGACTTGATTTATGCATCGGGAATCGATTGTATTGCAAAGAGTATTGTACATGATTTAATTGGTTAGTGTGATTTTTCTCCCTGCCTTTTTGGGCTTGGTGATGTCAGCAGAAAAGTAAAGTTGTTTCAAAGGTGGAGCAAATAATTCGATTTTGATAAAAGATTAAACATTTTGAAAAATATGCACTGATACAGTGTATCGTTCACAATGTAAAATAGCAAAGTTAATAGTGTCAATATCGGTTTCATGTTGTCTTGAGCTCACAATACATCTATTTTTTGGTTGCTGACTTGAGCGATTTTCAGTGACTAACTAGTGTTGGTTCTTTGGAGGTGTTCTGCAGTCCTGTTGAGGGGGTTTTTAAAGGAAGTGTTACATAAATACAATGAAAGCACCTCTGATTATTTTTAGCAGACTCTGCTTCATTGTGGACCTGTCACCTCTCTCTCTGCAACTTTTACACAGAACCACAGAAAGTTTTAGAGGCAGCATTTAAGCTTGTATTAATGAAAGCACTTTGTCTGGGTTGAAATGAGTTATGATTGCAAAAATATACGATTAATTCTGTGGGGTTTTTTTTTTTTTTTACTGCAGTAACAACACTGTGCCATATAAACTTGAAATGGTTGCAACTAATAATATAAGTACATCAGAGTCTCTAGTTTGATAAATAGACGCCTCACATGTGCTCAGCTGACAGCTTCATTGAATTCTACCCGCTCAACACCAGTTTCATGTACAACAGTAAAGAGAAGACTCTTTAGAGTGGGCAAAGAAACACAGACATTGGACAACAGATAATTGGAAAAGAGTGTTATGGATCTTAACCCCATTGAGCTTTTGTGGGATCAGCTAGACTGTAAGGTGTGTGAGAAGTGTCCGACAAGACAGTCACATCTATGGCAAGTGCTACAGGAAGTGTGGGGTGAAATGTCACCTGAGTATCTGGACAAACTGACAGCTAGAATGTCAAGGATCTGCAAAGCTGCCATTGCTGCACATGGAGGATTTTCTGATGAGAACTCTTTGAAGTAGTTTTAAGAATTTTTTTTCAAATTGTAATAGTAATTTTTCATGTTATTAATGTCCTGACTATACATTGTGATAAGTTGAATGCCACTTTGGTGAATAAAAGTACCAATTTCTTTCCATAAGAGCAAAATCTGTACATTATTCCAAGCTTTTGGCCAGCAGTGTATATTTAATGTTAGCCGTTTTATAATGTCCCATTTATTGACCCATTTTTTTGCTGGTAAAAAACCTTGCCAAACCTACGCGTGTCATTCTTCCTTCAAATATTAGATTACACATTGTGTCGTGTATACTCAGACGGACAGATGAAGAGATTGTAGCTCGAATACGCAAAAACTAGCTGTAGCTCGATTATACGGTAGCTAGCTGCGCATGTAAACATACCGAATGTCACAGTGTGAACAGTCCTAAAAATAGGCTTCATTCTCTTTAAGCAAAATATAATTTATATTTGTATTTTTATTTTTTCTGGACATGCTTTCATGAGATTATAAGGATCACTTGAGTTCTGTGCTAGTTTCTCAGTTAGCGTTTAGCATTAGCTTCTCTTGCAGAGCTCATGGTTAACTCGCACAGGTGGGCTGCTGTCAAACTGGCAGATAATCAGCGACTTTCAGGCCTTGTCAATGTTTCCTGAGTGTACAGCTCATAAAACTTCCATAAAATATAGCCCAACCCTCCCTGAGCTTGTATTTCCTGAGTAGAGAGCTTGATGAAAGTATTTCAAACCGTCAAGCTACTTTATGTTATGTTAAGAGCATGCAGCAACATCCAAATAACCGTTTCACACAAAACGCTGTCATAATACAACCCTTCCAAACTCACGTCATCAGCTCAGATAATACTTCACAATTAATGCTGTCAAAGATATCATTAGTGGTGTTTGTGAAGGCATCACTATTACTTTTGCTCACATTAGTATTGGAGAACAAACCCCAGTTTCTTCTCCACACATGCTTACTGTAAGAACTAAATGTACAAGATTGTTGATTCCATACTGCGAATGTAATGCAGCGAGAGAGAGAGAGAGAGAGAGAGTGAGAGAGAGAGAGAGAGAGAGAGGTTAAGCAAACACAAGCAGTTGTCTGAGCTTTCTCTGGCATGTCCTGAGCAAACAGAGCTTTAGCCTGCTGGATTTAGGCCCGCTTGCTTAGGACAACCCTGTGACCTCTGAGACAACATACTCCGACTATTATCATACAAACTCATATGCAAGAAATGCACATTCATGCACCCAACTTTACGCTACTTACTGGCTCAAAAGGCATTTTTGTCTAGATGTGTGAAACCTGTAGAACAAAAAAATTATCTTGCAGTTATCGTAGTCATATGTGTTATAAAATGTGTTGCACCGTTAAAATCGAAACTTCAATCCTCTTGTACAAGGTGCACAGAGAACTGTTTAGAGTAGAAATGTGCTGTTTGCATTTGACTCTCATCATAAATGTCAAATATAACCTCCCACAGCATTGAACATTTCCACTGAAATTAACAGGAAGACATGAGTTTTGTTTTACTCAGTTTAGTCTCAGAGTGTGATGTCTCTTGACCTCTGACCGTGTCATATTTGTGTACACATGTCACACTCTTATCATGGCAAATTAACAGCAGCATTCTGTTCAATGTTTCTTAAAGCGATAGTTCACTCATTAATACAAATTCTGTCATAATTTTCTAAACCTGTGTGACACAAAGGATGTTCGGGTGAATGTCACCATTCACTAACTTTTTTACCATAAGACTTAAGTGAATGGTGACTGAGGCTGTCAATTACTAATATCAACAATATAATCTCCTTTTTTGTTACATGGAAGAAAGTGATACAGGTGTGTCAAATGATGACAGAAGTTTCATTTGAACTATTCCTTTAACTGTTTAATAGACAGCATTTTTGCTCTAAGTCAACACGAAATCAAAATTGACCATATTTACTTCCTTAACACATTTCATGTTGCAATGCACGTTATTTCCAAGATTAAATATTTGTCTCCAAATACCAGAATTAAATGGGTTGTAATGTTGGGATGGCGGTGCTGGCTGACGTTTTCATGTGGTCTCTTACCACACCTTCCACAGTTTTAGCCTATATTAGCACAATGTGTGGACTTTTCAGATGGTCCCTTACCCACCGTAGGCAACATTTTCAACGAATACCAAGGTTAAATTAACGATCTTTAACGATTTCGCCCATGACGCCTTAAATACGGGACAAATCGCGTCCTGTATTGATTCGATACGGGACGCATAATTTCATCTTTAAATCCCGTATTTTACGGGACGGGTGGAAACCCTACTCCTGAGAAAAAGCCCCTAGTAATCTCACATGTGTCTCCTCTAGAGTTTCAGAAGAGATTTCAATAATGTCTCAAAGATACCAAAGTCTGCAAAGTAAGAGATCAAACAGTTCTCATTAAATTCTTCCAAAAGCAAATTAACTGAGCTATGCTATCATCCACCAGAGCATGTGAGCGGAACGATCAGAATTTCACTGGAGCGAGGAGTGTGTTTCACGAGACTGCGCTCAGCCCCGCTCCGGCCGCTCACAAGGCGCTCACTTTCTGCTCCAAACAGAATGCGTTACATTTTGCGTTTGGCCACTTTAATATGTGTGTGCTTCTACACTGACAAATATCTGGTGTTGACGGCTGTATTAGGTCCAAGTTATTAAACAGAGTGGATTATCGGAGATGAGGCAGTGTTTAAACTCGGTGTAATTCGCGAGCTGATGGTGACAGGTGCCGATTCTAACAACAGACTACAGTGAGGTGAGAGCCCAGAGGCAGTTCAAAACACAGATTAGTTTCCTGGACATATGTCTGTAAAGTATTTTATTAGGCTACCTTGGACATCTGTAAGGTTTACCATCGATTTGCATGGGATAAGCGATGTCTGTATAAACCACAGAGATGAGAGTGTCTTACTGCCTTTACACATTGCTGTCACGTGTAACTGACCCATCAGAAAATGTATGCTTTTTAGCGGTGCTGATTAATTATAAAGTATTAAGCATTTTCATATGTATCTGGGATTATTATAAGAAATTGACTTGAATATCTGGCAAAATACAACAGAACTGGTTACATTAGCAAGCCAGTAATCCTACAGTACACTCTTGAATGAAAAACATAGACAATCTTTTCGCATTATGTAATTTTATTTGCCCCTCCGGAAAACATGTTGCGAAACGTGGGGCTCAACACAATTTTTCCCATTCACTCTGCTCAAATCACAAAATTAGCAATTGTGTCCTTTTCTAATTTTCCTAAACAAAAGAAATCATGCTCGTTTGTTTCTCATGCATCAGTCCAAACGCAACAGCCAGCGTTAGATGAAGTTTTGAAGCGCATCTTACATTTTCTGGTGTCTCCTCAATGACCAACATCCACTTGAAACAATGAGTTAAAGGGTTCACAGGCTGGACAGTGCAGATTCATTGGCTTTTTACCAACATGTCAATTCACACGGGATAAGTATAACAGGGGTTATATTTTTACGGAGCGTTTGATAGGTCAAATACGCTATTATCTTTACCGGTACGGGAACACGCAGCCTGCAAAAAGTCCGGAAAAACTACTGACATGAACGATTGGCACGAGATTAAAATAAATGAGAAGCTCTGGTAATTAGGCTGTTACATTACCCCACATCCCCATATAAAATAACCACGTCCAAATAGGGCAGAGAGAACAAGGCTATTTTTTTTTTAAAGTAGCCTACATCAAGGCATTGTTTGTGCAGTTGTTATATGCACCATGAAATGTTAGGTCATATGCCAATATGAAGAGGGATTTTTTGTACCTGATGCAAAAAAATAAACAAGTTGCCTAATTTCTTTCTCATTTCATGCCGCTCCGCTCCAACATCGCTCGCGGAGCGATGACTTTTGAACTTGAGCACTGGAGTTGAGCGATCGCACATGAGCGAATATTTGAGCGGAGTGAAAACTCGCTCCACTCCGCTCTCATGCTCTGTCTTCCACATTCATTTGTAGCTCTATACTCTTACTGTATGTCAACAATTTACTCATTTATGTCTATTATTATAAGAAGTCGACTGATAGTGGATTTTGCCAATACGACAACCACTGTAAGGTAGTGGAAAAGGCTGATAGCCGATTAATCGGACGATAATTGTATAGAATTATCAAAGATTTCTTAGTCGTTCCTTACTATAACGGCACAGACAAGAGCCTAAAATTTATCAAATCCCAAAAGCAGTTTATTGTGCAACCAATGTTCCAATAATTACAAGAAAAATTAAGATTTGGTGCATAACTTGGGACATTTAACTATAAACAAGCCCGAAATACTGGGGACTTATATTTAAAAAAACTTGGCTTGGCTACAATTCTCTGTCAAATTAAGCTTTTAATAGCCTATAAATTCACCAGATGAAGAGATTTTTATATATCAGAAACTATCGGCATAGATTTAGCCGATAACCGATAGTTCCAAAAAGCAACTATCGGCACCGATTAATCGGTAAAACACACCTGGGACTCTAACTTTGAAAGTACAAAATTATGAAAAAACTATCAGCAACTATCGCCATAGATTTTGCCGTTAACCAATAGTTCCAAAAAGCAACTATCAGCATTAGTTAATTAATCGGTAAAACACACCTGGGTCTCTTACTTTGAAAGTACGAAATTATGAAAAAACTATAAGCAACTATCGGCATAGATTTTGCCATTAACCAATAGTTCCAAAAAGCAACTATCGGCACCGATTAATCGGTAAAACACACCTGGGACTCTAACTTTGAAAGTACGAAATTATGAAAAAACTATAAGCAACTATCGGCATAGATTTTGCCATTAACCAATAGTTCCAAAAAGCAACTATCGGCACCGATTAATCGGTAAAACACACCTGGGACTCTTACTTTGAAAGTACGAAATTATGAAAAAACTAAAAGCAAATATCGGCATAGATTTTGCCGTTAACCGATAGTTCCAAAAAGCAACTAACGGCACCGATTAATCGGTAAAACACACCTGGGACTCTTACTTTGAAAGTACGAAATTATGAAAAAACTAATAGCAACTATCGGCATAGATTTTGCCGTTAACCGATAGTTCCAAAAAGCAACTATCGGCACCGATTAATCGGTAAAACACACCTGGGACTCTAACTTTGAAAGTACAAAATTATGAAAAAACTAAAAGCAACTATCAGCATGGATTTTGCCAATAACTGATAGTTCCAAAAAGCAACTATCAGCACCGATTAATCGGTAAAACTGATAAATCGATCTACCTCTAATTATTATTATTATTTAAAATTTTAGGAGAAACATCCTAGACAAGGTTGATACTTAAATGAAACAGCTATGAAAGTTTTAAAAAATTACAAATTTCTCTAGGATGTGTGTTTGTGTGTGTGTGTGCGTGCACTGATGTGGAATCTATTGTGTTGTTGTAGTTAAGATAATATATGATCACAGAGCAAACAATGAGTTCTCCATTCCAGCTCCTAATCTTTGACACAAAGACACTGGAATCTGCCTCTGTCTCTCTCTCTGTCTCTCTCTTTCTCTCTCTGTATGGCTGCGTGACAGATTGTAAGAGCGTGTGGGTTGCAGTTTGTAATCACATACACCATAAAGAAACTATGGCAGAGGAACTGACGGCTGTCTTTATCAAGCCCACTGCATGTTGGTAAGCAATTTGCAATCGTTTCACTCATTGCGAGGTAAATACGGAGCGTTTAGGGAAGGTTGGAGCCACAGACTGCAGCTGGAACGGCAGACATTATGGATTATAAAGATTTAATAAGGGAATAAATTTAATTAGCAACAAAACAGGAACTGAATTTGATATGTTTAAATATGTGTGTCCGGAGAAAATTTGTATTGCTCAGATGTTGCTCTTTCATAGCTCAGAAGAATTCATGAAGTTCTTAAGTTTCAGATATTTCTCATAAATTATATTATATTATATATTATTACTAATAATAGACAGCAATGAGTCAGTAGAGTGCAACAGTCTGGTTTCGAAAGTAAAAACCCCATTCATTTTCTCCATAGGCAAATTAATTTTTAACGATAACCTTTAAACCTTTAAAGACAGACCTGCCGTGAGCTCAGTTGTTGTTAATTGATGGTATATGCTTCTGTTAAAGCCATCGGTCTGCATAATTTTTCCAAAATCATGTTTAATAGCCAAATTCCTAGTAAAGAAATACACTACCCATGATCCTGAACAATCAGAGAATTGCGGCCAACAAAGTGCGCCAAAAGAGCTCTGCAGCACTCGCCAAACACTCTCAAATTATAGTATATATTTATTTCTGGATAAATATGCATATTTCGGATTATTTTGCAATAAACTTAAAATCTATTGTTTTTATACTTGTAACCAACAAGTTTGAATGAATAGTTTTATATTTTTCCATTGTTTTTAATTCGATTACGTCATTCGCATTGCGTTCCTCATTAAAGACGTACCTATTTTCATGTTTCAAATCAAATTTTGTTATGTTGTGATTTACGTCAGAGCTGGTTGCTTTGTGTTCACGTCTAAAAGCTCTTTTATGAAGGATTTTAAGAAATCCAGATGGAAAAATTAATGGAACCAAGACGGCTGAAAAAGTGGCCAGGCAATGTTGCCCTCTAACACTGTTAGGAATGGTAGAATGAAGCTAGATATATTGCCTGAGGACAATGAGCCCTGGGCCTTTAAACGCATGGCTAGTAAATTGACTCTGTGTGTGTGTGTGTGTGTGTGTGTGTGTGTGTGTTTGATTTGTAATCGCTTAGTAGCCCTAATTGGCTGCAGATTTGGGGCAGGGAAGCCTAGCTTGAATATTACTGCATTCTGTTTGAGAATAACTCCAATTTTGATCACTTTTTAGCTCACAATACAATCATTTTCTTCAATGAGTAGCTCTGTGTTTATCATGTTGCATTTAAACTGAGAAAATCTCAGCCAAATATGAATCTACTGGGCTTCTAGTTACCCTTACTCTCTTCCAATCAAACGCTGTGCTAGTTACTGTCATAACTGTACGCAGCATGTTTGCAATTATTTCAAACCGCAGGAACTTGCTACTTGAAAACACCTTTGGCAGCCATTGTATTTTGCAGTTTCTTCTGAAGCTCTGACCCATGGTGAAAACAAGATAAACTGTTTGTTTTTCTAGACGTGGTTACAGCGGAGGGTAAACTTCATATTAAAAGTGCCAGTTGAAAATGGCATTGCTGCAGCTCGCAGCTGGTCTCAACCGGGTCCTTTTCGGCAGACAGCTTTTGGCAGGCTGTTGCTAAACACTTCGAAATCTCTTAACAGTTTTATAATTGCGTTTTTAAAGACAGCTAATCAGCAAAGCCAGACGTCGCTTCAGTTTGGACCAACCAGATGTGTTTTGGTTTGTTGCAATGAAGTTTCTTTAAAAATATTTACTTAATTATTATTTTTTTTAATGCTACTAATTTATTCGCCTGCTGTCAATTGAGATTAGGAAATGGAGGGGGGGCGTAAGGCACAACACAAATTGACAGATTATTGAACGACTCCTATTTTAGGGATATTTTTGCCTGATTAAGCTCTCATGTAGTGTAAAAAAATCGTTGCACATTTTGCAGGTTGTTTGATAGTCTGGAATGTTCCCAACTGGCTGCGTGCCAAAGCGCATGATTCCATTTCATGCGCTGAACCGCAGCGTGTGGAGTTTATTTTTTAAATATACCTCCAGGGCTAAAGTGCACTTGAATATTTGTATTGCTCCATTCCAGGTACGAGTTTTTTTAAATGAGTTTTGTGACGGGCTCACCTCCTCCCTCCTCTTGACATTTCAAAGGTACGGGCTGTTCGGCACTGTAAGCCGGGTCTTACTGTAATCTTTCTTCTCTCTTTTTTTTATCCGTGCTATTGATGTTGTGGTTGGGTTATAAACCCTTAATGAGGCTCTGCCTTTCCCAGTGCCAGACTTTTGCTGGAAACTATGAAGCAAGCTTGCAGAAAAAAAATAAAAAAAATAAAAAAATAAATAATAATAATAATACTAATAATAATAATAATTATATATATATATATATATATATATATATATATATATATATATATTTTTTTTTTTTTTTTTTTTTAGTAATGCTTTAAACCAGTGTTTCCTACAGTAGTGGCTTTCAGCTGGTTTTGCTTTCCGGAACCAGATTTTACATTGGACATCAAGTGGTGACCCATCAACAAAATCATTTATACTACAAAAGTAAACAAAAATTTAAATGTATTAATATTACAGTGAACTGCACATGCCCAACAATATGTTAAATTATTAACATGACATAAGCTTAATGGGAAAAGTGAAAATTTTGGTATCTAAATAACTACGTTTCCATCCAAGGATTTTTTTTTGCGAAAATAGTGTTAGCGCATCAATATAAATCTTCAAACTTGGTCCTACTCTCGTGGAGGTTGATTGGCTGGTTGTCCGATTGGTTGAATGTGGAGCGTAGAAATGCAGATTTAATAAAATCAAACAAATTGTTTATTGGGGAAATGAATCATTGATTTGCTGCACATTTTTAAATGTACAACTCTGAACTTTGGTTTTAGAAGGTATAAAGTCTTTCCAAAACAGAGGGCTTGAGTCCAAGTCAAGTCGCAAGTCATTGTTGTCAAAGTCTGAGTCGAGTCGCAAGTCATCAAATTTGTGACTCGAGTCCAAGTCAAGTCCAAGTCAACAACACTGTCTGAAGTGAATGTTGACCATAAAAAAACACGCTTCTTTTTTATTGTATTGCAATAAGACACAAGTTTTCGGAACAAAAAAATAAAAAAATACAATTCAGCTCTGAAGGGAATAAAAAAGTGCCAAAATAATTAATATACAGATAAAAACAGACATAAGAAAAAAGAGATATGGAGGAAGTAATTAACTTAAATGAAATAAATCATAACAAGAGTACAGAGACAGATAAATAAAGTCATAAATAGCACAGCTATATGGGGTGATATTATAGGCTACCAAAAGTTATATTAAGACACCGAAATTCGGGCCTGGGTAGCTCATTTGTAAAATACGCTGGCTACCACCCCTGGAGTTCGCTAGCTCGCTAGTTCAAATCCCAGGGCGTGCTGAGTGACTCCAGCCAGGTCTCCTAAGCAACCAAATTGGCCCGGTTGCTAGGGAGGGTAGAGTCACATGGGGTAAACTCCTCATGATCGCTATAATGTGGTTTGCTCTCGGTGGGGCGCGTGGTGAGTTGAGCGTGGTTGCTGCAGTGGATGGTGTGAAGCCTCCAAATGCGCTATGTCTCCGTGGCAACACGCTCAACAAGCCACGTGATAAGATGCGCGGGTTGATGGTCTCAGACGCGGAGGCAACTGTGATTCGTCCTCCGCCACCCGGACTGAGGCGAATCACTATGCGACCACGAGGACTTAAAAGCACATTGGGAATTGGGCATTACAGTTGCTATTATGTGAAATTAAAATGACAGTAAGCTGGCCAATTTGAATAAATTACATCAGTACTCTCTCTCTCTCTCCATTTTACACAAATGTGAGGACATCGGGGCCAGGCACGGACTGGCCATTGGGAAAACCGGGACATTTCCCGGTGGGCCAGCCTTGAAATGGGGCCGCATGGGCCTCCACGTTATGCAGAACGCGCCACAAAGCGGCGCAGCGATATGCAGAAGGGGGCAGCGATATGCAGAAATGACGTCATGAGAATGATGTCATGACGCACACCATTTCATCAGTAAAAGGCCATTTGAATGGAAATGAACAAGAGACAGCAAATTTCGCAAACATTTTTTTACACAGTTTTACTTTGTCGATAACAAAACACAAATGTGCAAAGTGTGGATGGAAACTAGATGAATGTCTCTTTGATTTCAGTGGTTAGCACAAAACTAACTGTGGTTGGCACAAACCTTGTTTATCCTCATGGGAAATGAATCTGTATTTAATTTAGTCTTTTTATTTACCTTGTGTAGTGAAGTAGCGTTTGACTGAATGCCCAGCCTTTGACGTTAACGTCAAAACAAATGGGATAAATCGTCAAAAAGATAAAAACGATTTATTAGCAATTCTATTGTGCTACCCTAACTACATGCAATTAAATGGTTAAATGGTACATAGTATATTGCATTTACAGTTTTTTCTGCATTTCTATTGTTCCCCCCTGCTGTTCGCAACTCTGTCGGAATAGACCTGCGAATCGTTTTTGGTTCGCGACACACCAGCTGAAAACTGCCATCCCACAGAATTCTGTTTTTGTAGCGAGGGATTCGAGGGTAGTTCATTAGAATGATTAAAACCAATAACTCATGATTCATTTTGACTGATTCATTAAAAGAACCAGCTCATAAGAGTCATTCGTTTGTAAATCTGAAGACATATGTTCATTTTTGCGTGCAGACGCAAAGGCAATGCAATGGTCAACATTTCGTTTATTTATTGTTTCGTATTACTTGGCTGTACGTAGTATTTTTATCTCATCACACTGAAATCAAACCCAAAACTAACAACCCTCTTTGGTCCACGTTACAGCAAAATGTTGAGACTTTTGAGTTGAACGATTCATGACGTACGCCTGATTATTTTGTCAGAACGAGGGGCCCATTGCAACTCTCTGGGGTTATATCATTGCATTAGCAAAACGACTCATCTTAACATGGGAAAATTGAATGACAGACCTGTGAAAATAAACACGGACCCTTTTTTGAGTCACGGAGAGGCCCCCGCGTTCCATGAATGAATGGAAAGAGCCATCTCAGGGAAAAACTGATGCCTTGTTCTAAAAACAAGAACACTACGGCTGTATCTGTGTTTTCAGATCGACCTCAGGAATTTTAAAAGCAAAGAGCTGCCCACTCGCAACATTTATAAATACATTTGCCACTAATAAGGTTTTTCTTTGACAAAGTTTCTCCGTCATTTACTGGTAAATGAAAGTCCTGCTATGGGATTGTGTCATTAAATCAGTATTTGAGTTGCGCGGTTTACCGGTACTAACGAAGTATCGCGAAACCAAACAAATTAAAACGGTACAATATCATATTGTTGCTAATTTCGGTACCATATTACCGTATGCTGTCATTAGCAAAATGATATGAGATGTGACAAATTTGAGATGAAATCAATGACAATTTGAAAATAAAATAAAAAACCTCTGGATATGGCTGAGTGTGATGATTAAACAGCAGAAGGATGTAATTTAATTAAATAAAATATAGTCACATGTGCTGCACGCTAAAGAAAGAACAAGAGGTGCCGATCTGCACTGTCATATGATTCCCACACACACACACACACACACGCATGCTCACACACACACACAAACTCAACACACACTACTGGTGCTTAATTTTCATGCAGTGTGTTTATAGTATAAACGGCTGTTAACACTTAAGTGAACTCCTCCAGTGCAGCTCGGGGATTTCAGCTCGAGAGTCACAACGGGATTATCCCAGCATTAACTGAAAGCTTGGTATAACTAATCCATCAAAAACAGGAAGAACTCAAAGTTCTGTCAAAATAAAAGTCCCGCTAACATGAACGATCTATTCAAATGGATGGTTGAAATTAAAGACAGAACAACATAACTACTATATAAAAAGTTAATATTCAAAAAGTAGCAATAATACTCATAATGACAATTATGTAATATTAAATGGTTGCATTATTATTATTATTATTATTATCTGTAAGCAATATCAGGAATGCAAGCAGCCTTGTGCCACAGGTAATCAGATTTTTTTTCATTAATGTTTTCAATAATACTGTGAAGCTCTGTTGTGCATCATTTTATTTGACCAAAAATAAAATTGCAATGTTTTGAAAAAAAAATAAATAAATAAATAAAAAATAATATATATATATATATATATATATAAAATCTGAGGCTTTTTATTTGTTGATTATAGTATTGATTTAGTATTGATACCGATGTACTAGGGCTGGTATCGTACCAAAGCCAAAATTTGGGTATCGGAGCAACCCTAATCAGTATTAACCCTGTAAAGCCTGACATATGAAAGAATTGTCAAAAAATACAAATTTTTGACATTAAACTGTTTTTAGTACCATTAGACAAACTATAAAAAGAAATCATAAAAAAAAAATCATGTTTTTTTTATTATTTTTTTTTATGTATCATATTTGAAGGTCAATATCCTCCAGCAATTCATTTCTGTGTAGGACATTTGTTATGTAAGTTTTAAATCTTGTAAAGTGGTAAATCTTGGGGTATTATCAGAGGACTCTCTGGGCTTTTCAGAGATACCAAATGTTTGAGAGTTTGGCCATGACAACTTCCTCTCCTTAGTCTATAAATATGGACTGAAATGTATCACAGTTCAATTCAGCACATCAAATACAATATGAATCAAATATACTTTTTTAAATAAACATGTAACATGTTTTTTATGCACCAAACACTATATTGACATTTAAATAAGGGAAATTGTAAAACTTATTTCACTGGGTCTCATGAACTTATGGTAAGATGACATCATAATAGCTTTTAATGTAAAATAATGAGATCTTTATAATGACAGAGCAGGCCGCATATATGAAAATACACTGACATATTAGTTCACACTTTAAATATATCTTATAACATGTATATGTCAGAATTTTCAAAGCTCTGTGATGTTTTTGGTGGTGTGCATGAATGTAATGTAATGATGATTGAGAGATATTCCTCAAAAGTCTGTTGTATCATATTTGATATGTGGATTTCAAAGGGGTTTTTTCAATAAAATAATATACAAACTTTTAATCAAGCACAAGTTGCTTATATTCAGTAAATACTCATTTTAAAATATCAGTTACAATATAATCATTACTGTCACATTTACTTTATTAAAATTAAGCTGTCATTTATCCCAACATAAGAGTCACTTCTCGCGCAAGTCCACTGCAATTTTAAATAGATCGATATAAACATTGAAACCACTTTTTTCACAAATAACCACTAGATGGTGCCATAAACCTGTGAAACTTACATACCATACGTTGTTTGGCTCGTCAGCTTGAACAGAGCCATCAAACATTGTGGATCATATTTGATACACACTGCGTTATAGGGGTAAATGCATTTTAGAAGCGGTTCTTCGCAAAGGTTCAGGCAGTTCCAGTTCCAACAATAATCAGACGTTTCGTAAAGATAAAGTTACATACATACACTTTACAGTACGTATAAATACTAATGAGATCACCATGTCAATGCAGTATAGTATTAAAAGTATTAAGACTTTATAATGACCTGCATTTAAATATGCACAAAAATAATCACCAGTTAACCTCAAGTAAGGTGGTTTATGGTATCTAAATCTATGTTTTGTTTTGTTTTTCACGTTTCTACATATGATTTAATTTCATGTCATCACAGCCTCCAATTATTCGACCAGACTCGCAGCAATGGTGAGAATTTGCATCCTTAAACAGACACAAAGCGCAACCTGCTGCAGTTGTACTTTTAGAAAAAGGGTCACGTGCACTGCGGGGAAAAATTAAAAACGAGGAGAGAGAGAAAATTATTAAAGAAACAATATACATCTGCAAATGTAGCAGTGCAGTCTATTTTCTTCACTCTCGCCACAGTAATAGCTTTCTAGTGTACTTGTCCTGTCAAATCAATTAGTGCTTTCAAACCCATTTCAGCCAAAATTCACTCTCAGCACACACAGTCACGCTGCGTTCAGTCTAGGGGAATAAAATGGACGGGAAAATCCATGTTTGATGCAAAATATCTAGACTGTAATTCTAGGTTACCAGAATTTTCAGAGCAAAAAGTAAAAAAGCCCTAGTCAGACGGCAATTATTTTACATGGGGACGTGAGGTAATTCCAGCATTTACAGGGGCTAGTCAGTGATTTTACTGCCGTCTGAAATCGAAATGTCTGTGTTTTTCTCCCACCTCCCACGAGAAAATTCCCAGCCACATTACCTACTGTTTTCTGACAAACACCAAGGTCATGTGGTAATTTAATTACAGTCCAAATCCACATCTCTGAGTTTATAATCCAAAAGCCGCATGGTAACAGCACTGGCAGTAATAGACAGTTGTGAAAGTTGGAGGATTGTGTAACAGAAATTTTTGAAATAATTAATAATAATAAAATTACAGTAGCAATGTAATAAAATTGTAATATATCACATTTTAATATAGAAATGTTTACTAAATACATTTATACATATGGCTTGATGACTACTCGTTTATACAGGTCAAGTAGTCCCAGAAAATTTGCCGGGTTAATGTCTATCTTATTTAAAAGGTTGAATTCCCACCATGTTAGATAAAACATAAGAAAACCATTTTGAGAAACAATTGCCATCCGAATAGGGCTTTTGACTGTAGTATGAACACAAATTTGGTTGACATAGATACAGTATTGTTATTAGCCCTATTCGGACGGCAATTGTTTCTCAGGGTGACGTCTGTAAAAGTACATTTTCATGGCTCCTCTATGATAAAACTCATGTGTTCGGATGACAATTAAATCACGGGGGACGAGCGATACTTTTTGTCGATCACATGATTGCAGCTGCGCTTGTTATATGGAAAAAATCATCACTCCACAAACTGTGTCCTCTGTATTTGCGTTTAAATATGTTTGGAATTATGCTATTTGAAATGCGCATTTGAAATGCCCAATTCCCAATGCGCTCTAAGTCCTCGTGGTGGCGTAGTGATTCGCCTCAATCCGGGTGGCGGAGGACGAATCTCAGTTGCCTCCGCGTCTGAGACCGTCAACCCGCGCATCTTATCACGTGGTTTGTTGAGCGCGTCACCACGGAGACATAGCACGTGTGGAGGCTTCACGCCACCCACCGCGGCATCCGCACTCAACTTACCATGCGCCCCACCGAGAACGAACCACATTATAGTGACCACGAGGAGGTTACCCCATGTGACTCTACCCTCCCTAGCAACCGGGCCAATTTGGTTGCTTAGGAGACCTGGCTGGAGTCACTCAGCAAAAATAAAAATGTTAAAGCATGAGGGAACCGCATACGGAGCAGTCCAAAATTCTTGTGAAGAGCAATTAAACGAATCAAGAAACTGTAAGGACAAGACTGTTTATCAACGCATCCAAATAAATCTGTCAATTGGGGTACGTATGTTTCGGAACCCGCATCAATTATCTGTCAATGTTTAAAAAGTGGAGGTGGAAATTCAACCTTTTAAATAAGATAGACATTAAAGCGGCAACTTTTCTGGGACTACTCGACACGAATAAACGAGTAGTCATCAAGACCTATGTATAAATGTATTTAGTAAACATTTCTACATTACAATGTGATATATTACACTTTTATTACATTGCTGCCATAATAGCGGACCATTTCAAAAGTTTACGTGATCTGGTTCTTGTTTTTCTTTCCGTTCTACTTAAGAGTTTCCACTCACTGTGGTGGAGTGGCGATGTAATTTTATTATTGTGAATTATTTCAAAAATTTCTGTTACACAATCCTCCATCTTTCACAACTGTCCATTACCGCCAGATCTGTTACCACTCACAGCGCAACCGTACGGCACTTAGCAGTGGTCAAAAAGGATTTCAAAAACGGATTATAAACTCAGAGATGTGGATTCGGACGGCAATTAAATTACCACATGACCTTGGTGTTTGTCAAAAAACAGTAGTTAATTTGGCCGGAAATTTTCTTGTGGGAGGTGGGAGAAAAACACAGACATTTCAGATTCGGACAGCAATAAAATCACTGACTACCCCCTGTAAATGATGGAATTACCCCATGTCCCCATGTAAAATAATTGCTGTCCGAATAGGGCTATTGTTAAGGTTATATTTTGTTGATCACTTTAAGGGTGCTGTCACACTAGAGCTTTTAATGTAGACCAAAACGTGTATGTGAATTACTAGGAAATGTAAGTGGTGTTTGTCTATGCAAAAGTGATGCTAGGTGCTGTTATGTGGTATCTTAGGTTTTTTGGGTTTTTTGGGTGGTTGCTAGGGTGTTAATTGCTGGTTGATAGGGTGTTGTTGGTGATTACTAGGGCATTGCCATTCTGTGTTTTCTAGGGTGTTGTGGGTGATTACTAAGGTACTGTTACCGTATGTGGTATCTACGTTTTTTTGGGTGGTTGCCAGGGTGTTTATTGCTGGTTGATAGGGTGTTGTGGGTGATTACTAGGACGTTGCTATGCTGTGTTTTCTGGCTGGATGCTAGGGTGTTGTGGGTGATTATTAGGGCATTGCTTGTTGTGCCTAAAGTTTTCTGGATGCTTGTTAGGGCATTTAATGTTATTTGCTAGGGTGCTTTGGGTTATTACTAGGGCATTGCTATGCGCTGCTTAACATTTTCTGGATGGTTGCTAGGGCATTTAATGTTATTTGCCAGGGTGTTGTGGGTGATTACTAGGGCACTGCTATTTGGTACCAAAAGTTTTCTGGATGGTTGCTTGGGAGTTTATTGCTGGTTGCTAGGGTGTTGTGGGTTAATACTAGGACGTTGCTATGCTGTGTTTTCTGGGTGGTTGCTAAGGCATTTATTGGTGGTTGCTAGGGTGTTGTGGGTGATTAATGCTGCTATGCTGTACCTAAGCTTTTATTGGTGGTTGACAGGGTGTTGTGGGTGATTACTTGGGCACTGCTATATAGTGCCTACATTTTTATTGTTGGTTGCTAGGGAATTTGTTAGTGGTTGTTTGGGTGTTGTGGGTGATTACTAGGGTGTTGCTATGCGGTGCCAAAGGTTTTCTGGGTGGTTGCTAGGGCATTTATTGGTGGTTGCTAGGGTGTTGTGGGTGATTAGTAGGGCGTTGCTATGTGGTGCATAAGGATTTTTGAGTGGATGCTAGGACGTATATTGCTGGTTGCTAGGGTGTTGTAGGGTAATACTAGGGTGCTGCTATGTTGTGTTTTCTGGGTAGTTGTTAGGGCATTTATTGGTGGTTGCCAGGGTGTTGTGGGTGATTACTAGGGTGTTGCTATTCAGCGCCTGATGTTTTTTGGGTGGTTGCTTAGATTTTTATTGGTGGTTGCTAGGGCGTTGTGGGTGGTTGCTAGGTGGTTTCTTACTTTCCCAAGTCAAAAGAGTTCACCCACATCTTTTAATCATTATAATATTTGTATCTGTCATTTGTAACTTTTGTGTTATTTTTTGCATTAACAGGTGCCTTATTCTCACGGTCTTGGATGAGACCACTTTCATTATACTTCTAATCTTTTACTTTTAAATTACTTACCATAACTCTAAGTATACTATGAGCTATAGTAATGGTGATGCTTAATTTAGCAAACACCACTAATTATTAATAATATACTAATGTTTATCTTGTACTGTATGTACAATATATGAAATGTTATATGATGTTGATCAATTTAAATGTATGCAAAAGGTGGAACACATGCAAACACAGCCAGTGTTTGCGTACAGTAGAGACAAACATTCAAATTTAATGTCTGTCAGTGATTCCCACAGCAACCAGTGTTAAGTATATACTTGGGTATTGTGTATACAACATACACAGCACATACTGTATAACTCGTCCCCAAGTGTTTTACAGATAGGACTGATTTGTAGTGCATTAAAAAAAAATGTTATGGTGTTGCTTTTTCCGTTTTTGTATGTGAAATACATCCTGGGTTTGAATCCAGCACTCATCTGGAATACCTTGGTAAATCAGACATCAAAAGCGACTCAAAGCTGCCATCTTTCACCCGGAGAACCACGCTCAGAGTTATTCATAAATGGATGAGAGACAGAAAGAAAGACAAATAAGAAAGAAAGACAGACCAACTGAGGGAGTACAGTGAATGTATGCCAGCGCCCGGAGGGCTTGTGTGGGGCTGAGCTTTCATGTACCGCAAACGTCGAATGACAAACGCACACAAAGAACTCACAGTACAGTCTCGACTTCTGCATCATATTGGGTTACAAGACACATGAGAACCAATGATGACTGGTGACATGTCTTGATATTTTTAAAGCGAACAATGCACTGAAATGTCTTTAAAATAGTGCACGAGTCATGTGGGCTACTCTTATGGCTCTTTTTTATGTTGCATTTTATGTCCTTTCTAGAGATTGTCAGACTGTATATTCTTTGAAGCATCTTATTTTGTGCATTGTGAATTTTCAATTTTGGGTAAACTATTCCAGTAAGGTGGTAAAGTTGTTTGTTGTACGATTTGGGTGCAGAAAGCAGTGAAAAAGAGTCAAATAACTACAGAGGAATGGAGACAGTGGCATGAATGTGAGAATTGACAGATGGAGAGAGATAAGGACATACAAAATACATTGGGGGGGGGGGGGGGGGGGCAGACACAGACAGTGATGAGGACAGAGCTCAAGAACACATCGAGAGAATGTGGGATTAGAAGCATAACAGCTGGTGCATAAAACCTGACTACAAAACCCTTCAACAAGCCACTGCAGCCATCATCAGATCACTTCTCCAGTAAATCACACTCCAACTCCACTCGCACTCGCAGATTACTCCTTGAACCTTCATTTACATACAATATCTTAGCTTATACATCATAACGACGGTCTTTATGTGTCATTTATGGTCAGAAATTAAAGCTGCTCAGTGGTTGGCACAAACAGAAAGTGCATTAAAGAAACAACATGCCATTATATGGGCAGCACCCTTTTCATGATTAGTACTAGAACACGGTTATGTAATAGCTGGTATTTGTGTTGCTATTGTCACTGATGAAAATAGAGTTATTAAAGTAAAGGTACAGTATTAATGTTCTTTAAAGTACATTTCACATTTTCTGAAGATAATATGAATGGTGCTTGCCCATGCAAAACTCGGCTTCTGGCTTGTTTGCACGTTGCTATGGAGTTGCTAGGGTGTTCTTAAAGGTTGTTTGCATGTTGCAATGCAGTTGCAAGGGTGTTATAAGTGATCGTTTGCACATTGTTGTGATGTAGATGCTAGAATGAGTGGTAGTTTGAACATTGTTATGTAGTTGTTAAGGTGTTCTGATGGTTGTTTGCAAGTTCCTATGCAGTTGCTAGAGTGTTATGAGTGATTGCATGTTGCTGTGCAGTTGCTAGGGTGTTGAGTGGCTGTTTGCATGTTTTTGTTATGTATTGGCTAAGGTGTTTTGAGTGGATGTTATGCAGTTGCTAAGGAGTTCTTAGTGGTTGTTTGCATGTCGTTATGCTGTTGCTAAGGTGTTCGAGCAGTTGTTTGCATGTTGCTATGAAGTTGCTAGGATGTTATGAGTGATTGTTTGCATGTTGCTGTGCAGTTGCTAGGGTGCTGAGTGGTTGTTTGCACATTGTTGTTATGTAGTTGCTAGTGTGCTTTAAGCGGTTGTTTCCACATTGCTATGCAGTTGCTAAGGGGTTCTTAGTGGTTGTTTGCATATTGTTATGCTGTTGCTAAGGTGTTCGAGTGGCTGTTTGCATGTTACTATGTAGTTCTTAGAGTGTTCTGAGTGGTTGTTTATACGTTGTTATGCAGTTGCTATGGTTTTCTGAGAGGTTGTTTACACGTTGTTATGCAGATGCTAGCATGTTTTGAGTGGCTATGTGTACATTGCTATGTAGTTGCTAAGGTGTTCTGAGTGGTTGTTTGCACGTTGCAATGCAGTTGCTAGAACTCTCGATTTTTGTAAGGGTTGCTACGCTGTTGCTAAGGTGTTCGGAGTGGTTGTTAGGTCATTGCTTTATGGTTACTAGTGTTTATGGGTGGTTGCTGACTGGCCCAAGTCAAAAGAGTCCAACCTCACGTCTCTGTGATATTCTGGTCTCAATATGACTCACGCCTCTTCAATGCAAATATATGGGATGTTTTTGGCTGTTTTATCATCTCAAGCTGAAAATCATAAGTCTGATTGCTTAGGAAAGTAACAGCACACCTCTCCTCAACAAGACATTTTGAGGTATCATTCATGTCTGTAGAACAAACCGTGCTAAGAGTAATGCCACAAACATGGCTAATTAGCAAAACCCACTATGCAGACAACCCTTGTTCTTTTAAAGTTAGCTACGTAGACAGGAGGGAGAGAGGTTTGCATAAAACCTGTCTAAATATGGTTGGCCTGCAACAAGACATTTACGAGGCTGAGTGAGAGTACAGTGTATAGGGTAGACACTGGTGGTTAAAATTAGTTTTATGAGACCTTCGACCTCTGCACTATTTTTTACTCTCACGTTTTTTTTTCTCTCCAAATTTAGATTTAATTAAGATGTACAACTGCTGCCAACTGTACTAGTGCACTGCTAAGGGTGCAGTATACACTGTGTACCACCTACATTTGTTTTTATATTATGTGAAACAGTACACATTATGCAGTTATAAACAGCAGTACATTCACTCAGAATGTGTCCGTCTTTTTCAGTGTAAGCATGCGCTAGACAGTCGTCTAACTGTCCACATTAATACGTTTTCGTTTGAAAACGCATATTTTTCTCTATGTTTTGGCCTTTCATCCACACTGAGATGGCATATTTTACAGCGTTTTTCGAAAACACTCTCCCAAGTGGATAAATTTGAAAATGCTGTATTCGTGTTGTAGTGTGGACGGGGAAGACGGAGATATCTGAAAACGATGACGTATGTTTTGTCATGTGACACAGTCATGTGATCTATTCAACCCAAAACAATCAAGATAGCGGCCCACATTGTAGCGGCGTTATTGTGCCTGTTATTCACTTTGAGCATTATTAAAGATAAATGTTATGTAATGGGATTTAAGCATTTTCGTACGTTTTAGTGTGGACAAGCAATTTTTGGAAAACGCTTGAAAACGGCAATGTGGATGGTGAGCGTTTCGAAAATGAAAACGCTGTTTTCAAATGTATCCGGATTAGTGTCTCGTGCAGTAACGATTCATGACACTGTGTCAATTTAAAATACATTTCAACCTTTAAAACGCATCTCGATACACGTGTGTTATGTTTTAATCATTCCACTGCACCCGTTTTAGTCCAACAGTGTACAGTTAGTCATCATCAGTGCTCGGGACACTTCCAAAATCTGAATGCTCAATTTAATCTTAAATTCAACAGCCTTAGAGCTCCATACTGAAAATACTCTGACTGTGTTTCCTGCTGCACTATTTAGCTCAATCGTTGCCACTCTACTGAATATACAGCACGAAACACAGCGTGACCCTTGTAGTCCAATTTCCGAACAAATTACTCTTATTAGTCTATTATTACTCTTATTAGAACTATTACCGTGTTATGTAATGTTGTGCAGTGCAGTTACTGACTTGTAACTGCACTCTACTGTTTATATGACATTGTGTGGTTAAAGATATATATAGGCCTTCACATTACGAGTTTTGTTGTGATCAGTGGAATTATATAAATATACATATTAGGGCTGTCGATTTAATGCATTAATTCAGTGCGATTAAATATAAAAAATTACGTGTTAATTGTGTAAAAATTAACACAATTAATCATATCCCCAGACCATAATACGGAAGATTGCTGAGCAATTCAAGTTTGAAGTACCATGTGTTTTCTCCAGGGGGCAGTAAGCAAAACTCCAGCTGTATAGACAACGTGCAGCTTATACAGAGAACAAACCAACCCTTCAGCAGACAACACAACATGAGGACGCGTTCTTGCATTCAAACACAGCTTGGAGCCCAAATCTGAATTTAGGGATCTCAAGACGTGTTTTTCTAAGTATTAAACTACATTTAACTTGATACAGAGACTTAAAAACAGAATGTTTATGACGCGACGCAACCAAAGTGAGACGCACCAAAAGTGTCCGTCTACATTGACGCGTCCTTAAACAAGACCTCATAATAAATCTTGACTGATTGATGAATTCAGTTGCAGAGTGGATTGCTGTGAACTGTAGGCCGATGAATGGACTATGTTCAATAATATGCAAATAAACAATTTATTGGATTCTAAAGCCACTTTTTGTATTGTCTTATCAATGCTTAACAAAGCTTAAGCATTTTAATTATCTGAATATTATTTTTTTTTATAAATATTCATGAATAAAAAAATAAAAAAATAAATAAATATATATATATATATACAATTATTTAAATATAACTATTTATAATTATTTAATTGTTATATTTTGAATTATTTTTATTTGAGGGGCTTTCTCAGCAAATATTTCTATATGCGATTAATTCGGTTAATTATTTAGCACACCATATAATTAATTAGATTAGAATTTTTGTCAATTGACGGCTCTATATATATATATATATATATATATATATATATATATATATATATAGGCCTTCACATTACGAGTTTTGTTGTAATCAGTGGAATTACATAAATATACATATTAGGGCTGTCGATTTAACACGTTAATTCAGTGCGATTAAATATAAAAAATTACGTGTTAATTGTGTAAAAATTAACACAATCATGTGTGTATATATATATTTTTATTCCACTGATTAAATATTGGGGGGGGGGGGGGGGGGGGGGGGTCAGTGTATTTTTATTGTATACAGTCTTCTTATTTTGTGTATACTGTATATTGTATATTAAAAGGTGTATATTGTGTTGTGTAACAGATGTGTAAACTGTGTTATGTGTAAATCAGATATTTATTGTAATTGTCATACTGCTGTGTTGCTTGGAACTGCACCCAAGACTTTCACCCACTGTTGCACTTGTGTATATGGTTGAGTGACAATAAAGGGATTTGATATTTGGAACATTTCCACTATCTCCTGCAACAAGATAGGAGTTTGATTAGATTCAGTGTTTAGTTTACCCCTTGTAACTCTCATATCACACACAAAATAGGAGGTGGAAACCAGAATAAATGTTTATGTCAATGTTGATTGTAAACTGAGATTTGGGCCCCATTTCAAATGGCACACAACATAGCATTTGAGCACAGTTGTGTATATCCAGAGGCAATGTCATCATTCTGCAAATATATCTTGAGGCAAACACCAACAACAAGCATTTTGTTTGCTGTGAACTACGACTTCAAATCCTTCTTGTGCTACTGGGACTTTTCTGTGAATTTGCATTGCAGCTGTTACAGCTTCAAGCACTATACGCATAACAACGGCAACAGCCGCGCCAGTCAGAGTTGTTTTAGTAATCCTCTGTGATTAGAAACGATAATTCCAGCTAAATTGTTTAGTGAGTTTACACATTTTGTTTTATTAAGTAAATTAATTATACAGAAACCCAAAACAAGGCGCCACCTGATTTGATTGTTTTCGCCACCGCTTCGGCTGCTGCAAATTTGATTTATTTCACCGGTGGGAATCCGATTACATTCCTGGAGCAAACTAAAGCAAGATGCCAGCTAGTGCGAGCAGACAATGTCTTCATTTTAACCCACTTTGAAGTTTCAATGTTTTGAGTTTTCAGGCAGACCAGTCACAACAAAGTGACAACGCTACCTTTGCTAATCTACATGTCAATGAGATATTTTGGGGGTTCAGAACCTTGAAACTTCTACATTGCTTTTTATCCAAAGTTGATCTTTGTTCTATTCTTTGAATAAGTAAACAATTGTGAGTAGACGTCTTTAGACTAAACATCAGTAGACGACACAGATGGGTATACAATGTCATGCTTTTGATCAATAGACATCACACTTATATATATATAGGCTTTTAAATATTTGACTGGGATCTTGTTTAAATGAACAACACATGTTTTACAACAAATGACAAGAAACGTAGTTCTGTTGAGTCTCCACCAACCCCAGAATGCATTTCAAACGTCCTCTGTTACCTGATATGGAATGTGATATAGGGGTAGATACTATGGCTTGATTACACTCGCTTACACAATACACAATCTGTTCATCAGTCTGCACCCTTCAAATTGACCTGCAGTAACAGAAGACACATTCTGTGATGGCTTTATGTAATAAAAAGGACCATGGTGTTACCATTTTTTAAACAATGATATTGTACCGTAGTAGTATCATGTTTTCTAGGGGTGGATGTGCTGTGGTAATACCTAACTTTTGGACTTGTACATGGTATTATCATGTTTTTTTTTGGGGGGGGGGGTGTACCATGATAACACCTAGTTTTTGGATTAATACCATGGTACTATTATGTATTATGGGGATGCACCATGGTAATACCTAGTTTTTGGACTTGTACCATGGTATTACCATGTTTTTTTTTTGGTGATGTACCATGGTAATACCTTATATTTGGACTTCTGTCATAGTATTACTATGTATTATGGGGATGCACCATGGTAATACCTAGTTTTTGGACTTGTACCATGGTATTACCATGTTTTTTTTTTGGTGGTGTACCATGGTATTACCTTAATTTTTGGACTTCTGTCATAGTATTACTATGTATGATGGGGATGCACCATGGTAATATCTACTTTTTGGACTTGTACCATGGTATTACCATGTTTTTTGGTGATGTACCATGGTAATACCTTATATTTGGACTTCTGTCATAGTATTACTATGTATTATGGGGATGCACCATGGTAATATCTACTTTTTGGACTTGTACCATGGTATTACCATGTTTTTTTGGTGATGTACCATGGTAATACCTTATATTTGGACTTCTGTCATAGTATTACTATGTATATGGGGATGTACCATGGTATACCTAGTTTTTGGACTTGTACCATGGTATTACCATGTTTTTTTGGTGATGTACCATGGTAATACCTTATATTTGGACTTCTGTCATAGTATTACTATGTATTATGGGGATGCACCATGGTAATACCTAGTTTTTGGACTTGTACCATGGTATTACCATGTTTTTTTGTTGATGTACCATGGTAATATCTAGTTTTTGGACTTGTACCATGGTATTACCATGTTTTTTTTTGGTGATGTACCATGGTAATACCTAGTTTTTGGACTTGTACCATGGTATTACCATGTTTGTTTTGGTGATGCACCATGGTAATATCTAGTTTTTGGACTTGTACCATGGTATTACCATGTTTGTTTTGGTGATGCACCATGGTAATATCTAGTTTTTGGACTTGTACCATGGTATTACCATGTTTTTTTTTGGTGATGTACCATGGTAATACCTAGTTTTTGGACTTGTACCATGGTATTACCATGTTTGTTTTGGTGATGTACCATGGTAATACCTAGTTTTTGGACTTGTACCATGGTATTACCATGTTTGTTTTGGTGATGTACCATGGTAATATCTAGTTTTTGGACTTGTACCATGGTATTACCATGTTTGTTTTGGTGATGTACCATGGTAATAACTAGTTTTTGGACTTGTACCATGGTATTACCATGTTTGTTTTGGTGATGTACCATGGTAATATCTAGTTTTTGGACTTGTACCATGGTATTACCATGTTTGTTTTGGTGATGTACCATGGTAATAACTTATTTTTTGGACTTCTGTCATAGTATTACTATGTATTATGGGGATGCACCATGGTAATACATAGTTTTTGGACTTGTACCATGGTATTACCATGTTTTTTTTGGTGATGTACCATGGTAATACCTTATATTTGGACTTCTGTCATAGTATTACTATGTATTATGGGGATGCACCATGGTAATATCTAGTTTTTGGACTTGTACCATGCTACTACCATGTTTTTGGGGGATGTACCATAGTAATAACTTGTTTTTAGACTTATACCATGATATTACCATGTTTTTATAGCGATGTACTATGGTAATACCTTATTTCTGGACTTCTGTAATGGTAATACTGTGGGATTCTGTGAAGTACCTTGAAATATCATGCTAATACCATGGTGAAATTTCACTTTCATGGTTTTGAATGCCATTTCCTGTTGACCCGAAACAAGTCTGCCTGTGACTCTGTAATGAGAGACACATAAGTCATAAGTCTTTTATTGTCATTTGCACAGATCACACATGTGAACTGAACATTGAAAGTTGTGAGAAGACTCAAAGTACAAAAAGTACAAACAAGAACAACACAACAACAACACAACACGGAAATAACATTAGATCCAGAGAATTGGAATAAAATCCAATGTGATTATTTAAGCAGCAATCAAATCATGTTTTTCCTGTTTGCTGGTATAGATTTAACTGCATGTGTGTGTGTGTATGTGTGTGTGTGTGTGTGTGTGTGTGTTTAGGTCGCAGATTATGTGGAAAGAGAGTATTTGTGAATGTCTGCTTGTCTTTGTGTTTGTATTTGATTGTCTATATTTGTGCCTTTTCACACAACTACATGTACAGTAGTTATACTCCTTCGAAGCCCTCCAGATGTCTTGTACAGAGTTGTGTGTGTGTGTGTGTTGAAGAGCCTGAGTGACCCATTTAGGGGCTCGTCAACTCACACACACACACACACACACACACACACACACACACACACACACACACACACACAATGACCTCACTGTTCTACACTTATTGAGCTCACCAGGTGGCTTTCTTGCAAAAACACGTACAAATAATTACAGTAACACACACAAACACAGAAATACACACAAACAGATTAGCTCACAGACTTTAGATGATTGTGGTTTACTGATATATTTACAAGGACGATAAAAAGGCCCATAAGTATTTTTAAAAATATCAGAATTAGCCAAGACATTTTTCAGTTTGGCCAATTAAAGTCACAGATTGTAGTTTCCATGTATGCTGGACACTTACTGTTTTTTTTTCTCCACACTGTAACTTTTAGCGGTAGACCGATATATCGGTTTTACGATTAGTAGGTGCCAATAGTTCCTTTTTTGAACTATCGTTTATCAGGAAAATTCTATGGCGATAGTTAACCAATAGTTTTTTCATCATTTCATTATTTCAAAATAAGAGTCCCCGATATGTTCCAAATCTTAATTTTTTTCTGGTTATTATTGGGGTTTTGGTTGAACAATAAACTGCATCTGTGATTTTATTCATTTTGGACTCTTTGTCTTTGTCCACCATAGTAAAGAAAGAATATATATTTTTTGACATTATATAAATCTGTTATTTATTACTTAGTTATCGGTATCGGCAAACCACACTATCGGTTGACCTCTAATAACTTTAACTTACCCTTTAAAACAAATGTTTTTTTGTTTTTTTTAAGAATTTAATATGGTGGCATAATTTGTATACAAAATACATTTTTAAGATTTTAAGCATAAGCCTTGAGATCAAAATACTTTTAAGATAACAAGAAATTCTGTCAAATGTGTCCAGACTTTTGACTGATAGTGTAATTATTTATTTACATTTTTTTAGTGATTTTTAAAAGTAAATATTATGTAAAAAATTTCATTTCATTTTTTAGACATTTTCTGTACATGTCATTTACTATGCCGACCAATGGCAGATGTGTTTTCAGGTAACCTGTTTTGAAATGGTCATTATTTTTGGAATTCTGTTTGGCATGCTAGAGGTGCAGAAATTATGCATTGAATACATATGTATAAAAAATCATTTCATTTGTTGCAATTTCATGTGTATGTCATTTACTACCATCAGTCTGTGTGAATAGGCTATATCTGCCTTTGAAAAACCCATATCAGTCAACCACTTACACATGTGCATACACACAGACCCAAGGGACCTCGAACAGACACTAAAGATCTGACCTTCAGATCTTATAAAGCGGTTTTGAGTTTGAATGTGGCTCGTTGTCAAAAAGGAAGAGGAATCAAAACTTCTGCTTTGTGTTCAATGTCCTTCAGTGAAAAATAGATTTGACTCTCATTTCTCTAAACACGAACCGGCATACAGTGTTATTCATTATTAACTCACATTTCAAATCATCTTGTGTTTCTATTGACTTTCGCTGTTTGTGATTTGACCTGCACTGGAGAAACCGTCATCTGTCCGTGAACACAGACTGTAAGATGATATAAGAGAACAGACAGAGAATAAGAGATACAGTATTACTCATGTTAGAATAATGTAATCCACTCTAACACATGTCTTACAGAAATTACTGTGGGGTTACCATGGTAAAGTGATGGTATCAGATGGTCATAGCATGTTAGATGGTCCTGAATGAGTACCATATTTATTCCCCATCTTTTCTATATGGTACTTACTACATCAAATTATCATGGTATTATCATTGCTAGGTTTTTGACTGGCCCAGGTCAAAAGAGTCAACCCCAACTCTCTTTGATATGGCTCGGGTCCCTTCTTCAATGCAAGTCTATGGGTTTTTTTATTTTTTTTATCATCCACAATCTGAAAATCATAAGTCTGATCGCTTAGAAAAGTAAAATCCCACCTCTTCTCGACAAGATGCATGATTTGAGGTAGAGGTTGACCGATAGTGGATTTTGCAGATACCGATAACTAGGGTGGTGAAGAAAGGCCGATAACCGATTAACTGGCCGATAGTTTTTAAAATCGACTTATGGAATGTCAAAAAAATTTCTTATTATTTTCCTACTATGGTGGGCACAGAAAAAAAGAGTAAAAAAATGAATAAAATCCCATTTGTGGTTTATTGTTCAGCCAAACTCCCAATAATAACCAGAAAAAAATTAAGATTTGGTGCATAATGTGGAACTTTTAAGTATACATAAGCCCGAAAAACACCAGGGACTCTTATTTTGAAAAAACATCAGCAACTATCGGAATAGATTTTGCCGTTAACCAATAGTTCCCAAAAGCAACCATCGGCACCAGTTAATCAGTAAAACCGATATATCGGTCTACCTCTGATTTGAGGTATCATTTATGGCTGTAGCATAAACCGTGCATGACAAGTTTACGCTAAAGTCCGCCACGGCGTCCCTTGTGGCAACACTCAGAATCTTCATACTTGCATTTTAATATTAGCCTAACTGTGCATTATGACTCATTTCAGAAGTATTTGAGTTCACATATTTGCATTGAGTATGTTTCAGCCTATGAAAGTATTTACGTTTTTTACTAAATATTTCACTTTTATTTTGTGTCGTCTACTGAACCGTACAAATGCTCCAATACTTGAGGATAACCAGGGTGGTGAAGAAAGGCCGATAACCGATTATTTGACTGATAGTTTTTAAAATCGACTTATGGAATGTCAAAAAAAATTATTATTATTTTCTTACTATGGTGGGCACAGAAGAAGAGTAAAAAATGAATAAAATCCCATATGCGGTTATTGTTCAACCAAACTCCCAATAATAACCAGAAAAAAATTACGATTCGGTGCATAATGCGGAACTTTTAAGTATAAACAATCCCGAAAAACTTGAGGGACTCTTATTTTGAAAGTGCAAAATGATGAAAAAACTATCAGCAACTATCAGCATAGATTTCTGCCAATAACCGATAGTTCCAAAAAGCAACTATCAGCACCGATTAATCAGTAAAACTGATATATCGGTCTACCTCTGATTTGAGGTATCATTTATGGCTGTAGCGCAAATCGTGCATGACAGTAGTTGACCTGCTAAGTAGTTTACGCTAAAGTCTGCTACGGTGCCCCTTGTGGCAACACTGAGAATCTACATACTTGCATTTTAATATTAGCCTAATTGTGGGTTCCGACTCATTTCAGAAATATTTGCGTTCACTTATTTGCGTTGAGTATGTTTTGGGCTTTGAATGTACAGTATTTACTTTCACGGGTTTCTACGAAATGTTTCACTTTCATTTCGTGCCGTCTACTGAACCGTACAAACATTCCAATGCTTTAGGAAGCAGTGGCATGGTTTTCTCACCCGTGCAGTCTCAGACTGTATTATTCTCACTGGCCAGTGATCCATTGAAAGAGTCCACCACTAATTTCTCATTTAGACACCACTAAACACACTCTCTTCTCTTTTTCACTCCCACAAAAATACCACAGACACACTTCAATGAACCGAGATGGTGATGTGATTTTAGAGAATTGTCTAAGAGAGGGAACTCTTGGTTTTGTTGTCAAATATTACTATACTACAGTATATACTAAAGGGCTGGGCGATAAAGCTACCAAAGCTACTAAAATAATTTTAACGATATTCAAAATATATATCGATATATATGTACAGTATATGCTCTTAAAAAGTAGATTCAAAATGTTTAATGGAAGAACTAAAACACAATCTTGTAAAAAAAGAAAATAATAATAATCAAGGCGTGTTTTTCACTACATGAATACAAAGAAGAATGTTATCTAATCATATACAGTATATATCCAGATTACATATACCAATATAACAAGATGTATACCAGTTAAAAGCAAAAGGGGCCCAGTTTATATTAGGTGTCTTAAGCATTTGACACAGTGTACTTATTTTTAAAATACCTGCATTTAATTACATCTGTAGTTACACTGTTAACCTAACCCTACCCTTACCCAAACCCCGAACCCTAACCCGAACCCTACATCCAAACCTACCCATACCTTAACCTCAGTAGTGAGAATTGTGCAGAACAACATGCAGTTACACAATAAATACATTGTATTGTATGTATTTTAATGATAGTAGACATTATGACACCTAATATAAAGTGTGACAACCAGCAATAGTTTAGTCATTTTTAATAACGCTAATTGTTGACTCATAGTTTTGAATCGATTCAATGTAACCGATCATTCAAAATGATTCGGACTCTAATGCCGTTTTTACCATAGAAGTTTAAAGGAACGCGGTTTATTGCGTTTGCATGACCGCAAACGTTGTTGGTTTATAAAGCATAATCGGTGTAAGAGCGCGCATGTAAACACGCTTGTAAGGGGAGTTCAGTGGAAAGGAGGAGGCGAGAACCGGCTTGACAACTTAAATAATAATTTAATGAACAACTAAAACACACAACCAAAAACACACAGTACAGCTGCCTGCAATTCTCTCTCTCCCAAACTGTCGTCCCCGGCCGCCTTTATCCCTCGCGCGCCCCATCAGGCTGATTGGGGACCGGGTGTGTCTCATTCCAGCCCGGCCCCGCCCTCCTCAGCTCTACACTCCTCCTGGCGTTGCCTCAGGCCGGGGAGCCCTCTCCGGGGGGGGGCGTGCCTTATGCCCCGACTGCCGGTGGGTCCTTCCCGCCTTCCTCGACCTGGGAGGAAACAGGAGGGGAAAAAACAACAACACAAAATGGCGAGGGAAAGGCCAACACGGAGCGACAGAGAGAGAGAGAGGAGAGAGAGAAAAAGAAACTCACCGGTTCTCTGATGCGCCGTCGCGTGGTCCTCGATCACTACTCCACCCTCTCAGGCGGACTGCAGCCGCTCCTCCCCGGGCGGACCAGAGTCAGACCTCCGACCCCCAGCGGACAGAACGCCCCTCCGCGTTCCCGGCGTCCCGTGGGGACTCTCCTCCGCCCCTGGCAGCGGCCCTACCACTCCAGGCGGTCGGGGAGTCGCATCCCTCCTCCCCCCGCGGACGGCGGTCTTCTCTCGACCCCTCCGCATTCCCGGGGGACGGCAGGGCACTCCTCCGCCCCTGGCAGCGGCTCCCTCGCTCCAGGCGGTCAAGGAGTCCCGTCCCCACTCGCCTCGCGGACGGCGGCCGTTCCCCGCGTCCGGGTGGTCGGGCTACTCCGTCCCCCGTCGGACGGCAGTGGCGCTCCCCTGGGTGGACGGCAGTGTCGAGGACCCTGTGACGGGAATCCCTCCTCCTTCCCGGGTTTCGGCACCAGTGTAAGGGGAGTTCAGTGGAAAGGAGGAGGCGAGAACCGGCTTGACAACTTAAATAATAATTTAATGAACAACTAAAACACACAACCAAAAACACACAGTACAGCTGTCTGCAATTCTCTCTCTCCCGAACTGTCGTCCCCGGCCGCCTTTATCCCTCGCGCGCCCCATCAGGCTGATTGGGGACCGGGTGTGTCTCATTCCAGCCCGGCCCCGCCCTCCTCGGCTCTACAACGCTCAATGTATTTAAAGCTGAAGAATGTAATTTCTTCGACACTAGCGCCACCGAACGGAATTGCAAAAAATAAACACTGTTTTCAAAACAACTTTCTGAATACGCCCCTCGTCTGCAGTAGATCAAACAGTAAGATAGTCCTGCCCCCAACTTACGCCAATGCTTGAGTAACGTTGTTTCGGGCGGTTCTAAGCGGGTCGCTCAAAACAAACACAGGAATTTGTTAGCATCACAGAGGCTACGTCCACATTAATCCGGATACATTTGAAAACGACTTTTACGTTTACTTAACGCTCTCCGTCCACACTGCCATTTTCAAGCGTGTTCCGCAAGTCCACACTAAAACGTACGAAAACGCCTAAATCCCCTTACTGCGCATGCGTAAGTTCGCCGTTCCATGTAATGCTATTGTCCTCGTGTTTCATAGCCGGACAGCAGTTCCGAGTAAACTTCACGTCGCCTTTGAAGGAATGCATTGTGAACATTTGTCTTTAACAACGCTCTCACAGGCACAATAACGCTGCTACAATGTGGGCCGCTGTCTTGATTGTTTTGGGTTGAATGGATGACAACAAATACGTCTCCGTCTTCCCCGTCCACACTACAACGCGAAGACGGCGTATTCAAATGTATACACTTGGGAGAGCGTTTTTGAAAAGCTCAGTTTTTGCTGTCAAAAACGTTAACTCAGTGTTGATGGAAGGCCAAAATGTACAGAAATAGATGCGTTTTCAAACGAAAACGTATTAGTGTGGATGTGGCCAGAGACACAGTGTGTACAGTTTTCAAGAAATTTAACCTTTGAATGGCTTACTTACTTACTCTGCATATTAAGCTGGGATAGAAGAAAGTATTTTAACATCGGGAAAGTTTAGCTTCAAATGTGCATATGTCATTATATACAGTATATTGTCCAGCCCTAATACTATAATACATTAATCAGGATTCGCTTCGTCACTCAATACAAAAATATGAAAAAGACCTTGGCTTGGTATTAAAATAAAAAAGGGCAAATTTGTTTAGAAGGTTAGTTTATAATGCATATATTAAATTCATAATGTATGTCATTTCAAAGGCCGTTTTGAAGACGTTCCGTACACAAAACATTTCCTGTGTAACTCTGCAGCACCTCTGGTGTAGTGAAGGTGCTGTTGGTTTGGCACAGGTTATATCCCTTTAAAACACAGTAGCGGTGTGTGTGAATGACAGGAAGTGCTTGTGTGTTTGGAGGAAAAAGCTGTGAAGAGCACGGGGTAAAGACAGGGTAAAAATAGGGCACTGGGCAGAAGGCAGGAAACTAGCAAACTGTGGCCTCATAGAGGAATGTGTTCTGGAGCATCGAGATAAGAGGCTAACTCTCTTCTTACATCCCCCAAACATACATACTGTATACACACATACATGTATATACAACCCCTTACAAAAAGTACCATGTTTTGGTATATTTCCATACAAATATACAATGAAAAAAAAATCATGGTAGTACGATGTAGTGCCATTTAAGTACCATAGTATATGAATGTGGTAAGCAAATAGTACTATGGCATATATCATATATAAGTACCATCTGATACCATCACAAAACCATGGTACTTTTTGGATGGTTTACATGCATACATGCAGTGCAGGGAAAACGTCTTGGGACCACTAGTGAAAATGCCTGTATTTTACATTCTTTTGTCATTTAATACAAAACTTTCACTGCAAATTATGCAACAATATGCATTAAAATATTAACTTGAATGAGAATGTCACAATATTTGGTAAGCCCCCCTATTTAGTGACCTAGAAATGAAATAATTGTTCTTCATTTTATGTCATTTTTCAAAATCATTAAACTTTTGCTTTCTTTTCTGGTTTAAATTGGATTTTGAACGCCAGATTTTCAGTGTGGTTGCAGACTTGTGAACATCACTTATTATACAAATAGATACTATACAAACACAAATACATATAAAACATGTACTGTAGATATACAAATATATAGAAATACATTTAGATCCAAACATGCGGACATAGGGATACATAGACGTAAATTCAGGCAGATATACAACCAGAAAAAATGCACAACCGATCTCAAATCCTTCCAGAATTGGCGGGTTTCCAGTTGCCGAGAGAAGTGTGTGTGAGCCGTCGTCTGACCCTTGTTATCTGCCTATTTCAACTTGATCGTCGTGTGGCGTGGGGTGAATGTGCCAAACTTATGTGGCATTTTAGTCTAGAAACAAGCATTGCTCCTGAATATTGATGTTGTGTAAAAAAAAAAGAAAAAAAAAGGGGAAACCGAGAACTGATAAGAGTCCATCAACAACACTTTAATATTTCGGGGTTTAATACAAGCTAAGCTCAGTCGACAGCATTTGTGGCATAATGTTGATTAACAAAAAAAAAAAAAAAAAAAGATTTTGACTCACCCGTATTTTCTTTTTAAAAAGCAAAAATGGAGTTTACAGTGAAGCACTTACAATGGAAGTGAATGGGGCCAGTATTTAGAGGGTTTAAAGGCAGAAATGTGAAGCTTACAATTTTATAAAAGCACTTACATTAATTATTCTGTTAAAACTTGTGTATTATTTGAGCTGTAAAGTTGTTTAAATCGTCATTTTTAGGGTTGCTGCCGTCATCATGGCAGCAAAATTGTAAAATCGAATATTACTTAACTTTACACAGAAAAGGTTCGTAAGCGATTTTATGACTTTAAAAGCACATTAACACACATATTGTTTACGTAATGTGTCTATACTTTTGAAACAGTGAGTATTTCAATGTTTACAGATTGGCCCCCATTCACTTCCATTATAAGTGCCTCACCGGAACCAGATTTTTGCTTTTGAGTCGAAATTATTGATTTGAAATATTATTTGTGGCAATCAACATTATGCCACAAATGCTGTCGAGTCAGCTTAACTTGTATTGAACCCGAAAAATTCCTTCAATGAGCAGAATTATAAATTAGAACCAGCCATATTTGCCCAGCTGGCAAGTATTTGGACATTTAAGTCACAGTGTCTGAATGTCACTGCATTAGATATCAAAATATCAAAGCAAGTGTCATCTGAGCTCAAATGTGGCTTAATCTTGTTTTCTCAGAACTAACTTAAAAATCAATGACTTCGCAATCATCAACTGTTTGCACTTGTTTACATCAACAAGTAAACAAATACCTTTTTGGGCCATTGACTATTCAACAACTGGCTCAGCTAATTATATACACAATTAAAGGTTTGTCAAGAAGTAAATTATATTGACTGAACACTTGCAACTTACAATCAGTTATTCCACGCATTTGACCAAACATTGAACCGCTAACCGATGCGACAAACTGCCTAGTCTTTGGCTGTAATCACATAATTTGGGTAAACACTTAAAAGATGCTGTTGCTTCTAATTCATGTACGAGGCAGCTTGTTGGTTTTTAATTTGTGGGCGGGTGTAATTCTGTCATGTTTGTGTTGATCTTATTATGTGCTAATAGACTGTAGCGATGAAGTCCCCCGAGGCACACAGACATCTGTCTCCCTCTCCTTTGTATCGCGCGCTTCTCAGCCCACCCTCCCCTCATAGCATCGCTGCATCCTCCGTCCTTCATCAGGACTTCATTTTACTGTCAAATCTGCTTTTCATGTGTCCCTCTCTCTCTTTACCTTTCTGTGGTGATAGGCCCTACGGCATGCCATTACTGGGCTAATGAGGGCTGTCTACAGCCGCGCGAGAGAGAGCGCTCGACAGACACGCTAACCAACACTGACACTCTCATTATACAACTGGCAACCGCTGAATGAAGGACTCCCTCGCTCATTCGGCTCTCTCGGCTCTCTCGGCTCGCACTCTCTCGTTTTCTCTCTCCTCCCAGACGCGCGGACGTTACTCAGAGCGGTATTAGCGACTTTGCTAAAATGATACAGGGCTAATAAATTGTTTGTTTAATTTCAAGCTTTGCATATGCAGAGCATGCAGTAGGTAAGACCATTAGCCTGGGGGCTTTTCACAGATTTATATCTCAAATATTCACAAACAACATGTGGCTCAATACCCATTCCTGAGGTTTGGCATGGGAATTTCACGTTACAAATGCGTTCGAAAGAAAACCTCACAGAAACATTTTCAGGTTATATTTGACTCCAAAAGCAAATAAATAAATAAATAAATAAATAAAAATATTTAGCAAAAAAAAAAGAAAAAATGAAAGAAATTAGGTCCATTTGTTGGACCACTGAGGTGTTTACATTTTCATGACAATTAAGCACATCAGGAAAAAAAAAAAACATTTTTGCTTGGTACTTTTTAAAATAATAAAACAACAACATTTAAAGCATAATTTATATTTTGTTTTTCAATTTCGAAACATAAAACTAATGAATGCAACAAACCCACATTTTCTCCCCAAATTGAAATTACCGTAATGCTTCTAGGCTTTGTACTCTTTTTACTGTTTTTCAGTTTAAAGGACTATAATAGAACTATTTTTTGCTTAAATCAGCATACATTAAAAGGACTACAACAAATACTACCAGGGTCAGAACTTTACAGGGGTTCGGGGCAAAAATGCCATCGAAAGTGACAAAAATGCCCCCTAAATTCAATTTTTATCTGACATATTTCTTAATATTGTATTCTAGGCCTACAGTATATATGCATATAACTGCATAAAACATAGGATATAAGTACTCAGATTGAGAATGTATGTTAATAAATTGGTTAAATTGAAGAATTTGACATTATTTTTTATATGATTAGAAAACATATGCCCTCATAAAGGTAAAAAAATGCCCGCCCCTTAATGGAAAAGTTAATTTCTGACTCTAAATACTACTGTGATATTTAATGAAAGTAGGCTTATTTATTTATTTATTTTTACTTGATTTTGGGTTGAAATATGACCTATGCATGCTCTTTTAAGTTTTCAAGAGATTCACCCTTGCAGACAGTAAAACGACACACAAACACATCTTGTGCATTTGTTCATATGTGTTGCCATCTGGACTTCCTCTTTAGTGGTCTGAAAGGTAAACACTACATTACCAGTTAATTGAGCTGCCAGACATCTCAGCCAATCAGGATGCAGGATGGTTGCTGCGGTGAACAAACAGGGAAGGAGGGAGCAGTAAACGAGTGCAGGGTGGCATAAAGAGGGAAAACAATGGACACTGGGCACTGGGCCAAAGAAACCAGCAGAAATGGATATCATATTGCCAAAGCTTACCGCTGGAGCAACGTGGACCAGTGACGGATTAGAGTGTAGCATGTGTTCTGATATTCAAGAACATTTTCCTCTTGTACTTTCCTTCAAGGCCAATATACATTTAACAAACAAATACATGTGTATTACCATCACATTTGTGTCCAAAGAGCATGGCATTAGCATTTGATTTTCCATTTTACCATGGTACTTTTTTGTAAGGGTTCATAATACTTTTTTTCCAAAATGACTGTTTGCTAGAAGAATAACTAGTTGTTCACTAACTTGAATACATAAAATAACAATTGTTTATTTTTACTTCAAAACCCTTACAAAAAGTACTGTAGTGGTACCATGGTACAGTGGTGGTATCATAGTGCTTTGATATACTGTATACAGTACCATGGTGTACAAGGTATTCTAAAGTACTTCAAAAATACTATAGTACATGCCCAAAAAAATATGGTATTTATAGTAATCCAAGATATTTCAAAGAAAACCATAGTGTTACCATGGTACCATGTCCAAAAAACATGGTATGCCACTGTATTTCAAAGAATACAATGGGATGACCATGGTACCACGTAAAAAAACATGGTATTTACATGGTATGTCACAGTACTCCAAAGAATACCATTGTATTACCATAGTACTTTGTCCAAACCCATGGTATTAACATTGTTCTCCAAGGTATTTCAAAGAATACAGTGGTATTACCATGGGACTATGTCCAAAAACATGGTATTTACATGGTATGCCACAGTACTCCAAAGAATATCATGGTATTACGATGGTACCATGTCCAAAAACATGGTATTTATATGGTGTGCCACAGTACTCCAAATAATATAATAGTATTACCATAGTACTATGTCCAAAAACATGGTATTAACATGGTACTCCAAGGTATTTCAAAGAATACAATGGTATTACCATGGGACTATGTCCAAAAACATGGTATTTACATGGTATGTCACTGTACTCCAAAGAATACCGTTGTATTACCATAGTACTTTGTCCAAACCCATGGTATTAACATGGTTCTCCAAGGTATTTCAAAGAATACAGTGGTATTACCATGGGACTATGTCCAAACACATGGTATTTACATGGTATGCCACAGTACTCCAAAGAATATCATGGTATTACGATGGTACCATGTCCAAAAACATTGTATTTACATGGTATGACACAATACTCCAAAGAACACCATGGTTTTAGTTTAGACTTATATCCTTCCATGCTAAGTAGCATATCGGGCAGTAAGCTCTCCAGAGTTTCCGGTCTCTGGCCACAGTCTCGGCGTCATCCCATGTTGTGTTTAGTGTCTTCAGGTCTTGGATAAACGTTGACGTTTCACGCCTGGTGGTACCCATCTCATTGCGATCTTGTGGATCCGATGGTTCTCCATTCGAAGAACCTGGCCAGCCAATCGGAGTCTCCTGTGGGCGACGATGATGTGGAGCTTGCACGTGTCACTCCTTGCACGTGTCACCACCTCTTCGTTAGTGATATGATTGTAATATCGGATCTTGAGGATTCGGCGTAAGCACCTTTACTGGAAGACGTCGAGCTTCTTGTTGATGCTTGTTGATGCCTTCCAGGTCTTGCTGGCATAGATCGCCGTCAGTACCACAATGGAGGTAAACAGGCGGAACTTGATCTTCAAGGAGATAAAGGCGAGCACCAGATATTTTTCATCCTCCGAAAGACAGCTGCCGCTTTTCTGATGCGTCATTTGATGTCTACCTCAGCATCTCCATTCTTGGAGATCACAGTACCCAAGTATGTGAATTTCTCCACCTTCTCTAGCCATTGTGACCCGACTACGATTCCCTTTGTGCTGCCAGGGCGTTCATGTACATGATCTTCGATGTCTCGGCGCTTATCCTGAGGCCTACTTTGCTTGCTTCTTCTTCCAGATTAGTCGTCGCAGTTTGCAGCTTCTTCTCGTCTTCCTCTAGCAGGGCGCCCAGGTGGTCTTTGTCGGACCAGTGGATACCGGCCCTCATTCGTGCTCATGCTCGCCGCATGACATAGTCCATGGTTACGAGGAAGAGGGGACATGATGCACCCTTGTCTGACCCCTGTGGCGATCTCAAAGAGGTCCATGGTATAAAAAAAAAAAATACAAATTAAAAAAACATAGGATTACCTTGGTAAATATTATACCCTGGTAAATATTCAAATGTTAATACCATGATACTTTTTTGTTAGTGTTTTTGTGGTTGTGTAGACCCAGACAGGTGTATATAACATTTTGTGAATCATCTATACATGTGTACACACACACACACAAACACACACAAATTCACTGATGCGAGACCCCAAGAGCAGCTGGCGGGGTTTTGTTTCCTGTAATACAAACCAACATATGTTGTATCATTTACAGCCATTTCACATTAATGGACAGTGTGTGTGTTTCTACATAACATTCCCTGCAGATTAACAGAATAGACATGCTCGCGATAGGCTACTCGATGAATGGAATTTCAGGCATTACCAGGGCTTATTTAAGAGCCTGTATCACCCAATCCCCCGTCAGATAAAGACACACACACAAGCACACATATACACATGCGCACACATAAACTATCCCCTAATAGTGTGTTAAAGGCTATTCATGGAGTTGTACCACAGTGGAGCATTACATACTGTGTAATACAATACGACACAATTTACATTTTCATCTTTACATTAAAATTGTCATAAACTGTGCATAAATACCTGTCTGTAGTATTTATGCACAGTCTGTAGTCTTAAAACCTAGTGAGTTGCCTACCTGGACAGCATTTTAGGCATCATAGGCGCTCCAGACTTGAAAGTTGCTCCAAAAGGTAGTTTGCGACATTATGCTGCCCTCTAAACGGCAAAGTATACTTCGGTTTTCCACCTGCTGCTACGTCTCGCCTACAATGCACGTGAGGCAAATTTCGTCATCAGCACAGTATGTTTGGACTGTACGTGTGCAGCCCACTTTTTCTAGATACACAGACAACCACAGTCTTTGTGTGAAGTCTTTATGGCTGCCATTGACTGCACCAAAGAGTATCACAAAGTAAAGCAGCTGTAGTGCGCTTAGGTGAATGCGTTCGTACGGGCTCATGGTCAAAAGAGTATAATTTGAAAGGCTGAGCGCTCGACCATGCATGAGACGTAATGCAACGTAGAAAAACAAAGCATGCCCTAGTCTTACGGTATCTGGTTTTGGTCAGATTGTAAACTAGCATCGCATGTGTACTTCGCACAAAACGCAATCGGAGAATGCAACTCTGTTGAAATCAAGTGTGAGTTGAGATTCCCTGTGCGTTTCATTTGAGGGATGCTATATGTGTGGTAGCCATATCTGATTTGCAAACAAATCGTTCTTTTCGAACTTTAAGAAATGTCTTTGTTTAGGAGTAAAACTGTAAATTGAAAACAAAATGGGAATAATACATTTTAGTTAACATGCTTATTAATATTGGCAACACTATTGTTAGTGATGTTCTTCACAATGTTGTTGACAATAAACAACATTTGAGGCAATCTATATAACCTAATAATGATAATGCTGTGATAAACAGTGATTTTAATACAAAATTACTTGTTAATGTACCAATGCTGATGTGTGGTGGCACTATCAGTTTCTTCCTATGAAGAGCAGAAACATCCCTTACGCAAGTAAGCAAACGATGATTCGTAACTGCAGCAGTAACAAACCTTAATACTCAAGGGGGAGCTAGAATTATCGTACAATTTCCATTTGATTTAGTGCACAAAATTGGGCTTGCATAGCTAAAGGAATTTACGTTTGCGTTTGATGTTTCGGGCCTAAATAGGTTACATTCTGTTTTGCCTTCGGCCACGTCTACACTAATAGGTTTTTGTTTAAAATGCATTACTTTCTTCTTGTATTCGCCTCACATTCACGCAAAAACTGCATTTTCCACCATCGAAAATGGAGCATTTCTCAAATGCTCTCCAAAACGCTCTTTTACTTTAAAGTTTACTTCAACTTTGGTTGTTGATCTGTTAAATAAATAGCAATAGAACTGCATAGTTTGGGTCGTCTTGTTCATTTTTAGCATTAATAATTTCGCAAAGTACCAAGTGAAAAGGTCCCCTTTGTCATTTACAGCATTAGCTGAGAGAATTTCATTCATATGTAAGGAAAGTGAACATTACAACTGAAATATACTTAAATGAATCAGAATTGAATGAAATTAAATCGTATCGTAATTGAATCAAGAGCTTGTGAATTGGAATTGAACAATACCTCAAGGGGGCGATAGATTTATCGTACAATCTCTGTGCCGTTTAATTGAGCGCACAAAGTCATGCTCGCATACCTAAAGGTATTTTCGTTTGTGTTGATGTTTCAGACATGAGGTTCTATTTCTATACATTTTAGTTTGAAAACGGATTCATTTTACTATGTTTACAGATCTTATCCACATAAGAACGGCGTTTTCCTCCAACGGAAACGGAGCATTTCGTAAACACTCTCCGTTACTGCATACTTTAGAAAGCGATGACATTAGAAAACTGAAAATGAAAGTTTTTAAACGAAAAACGTGACCTTAAAAGGCAGCTACCTTTTTAGGCAATAGACATCAAGGCAGCTCAGTAGGTTTTCTACCACAGCACAATATAATCTGCTCCGAAAGACCTGAATACATGCCGTTAGAATGACTATGTGCTCTTTGGTTTCGACCACAATATCTTAGTATGCACTTTCAGTATCGCACAAATGGTTTACTGTTGCCATCACTGCAGTACAAAAGCTGCAGGGCAGAAAACATGAATCATCTTTTCAACCGATATAAGAAACAATCTCCCACACTGCTGAATGTGTACATCTGAAATCTTGCGCTTTTAAAACACCTCTCTTCGCTGCTTATTTGCAGTCAGTCGGTTTTTAACAGTCGCACCTGTTTGTGAGTAAAAACTGACCTGAGAACAGTGCTGTAAAACTTAGTTTGGTATGGAAAGTCACAGTACTGGTTTTGGTTTATGTAATTGCATTACTCATAAAGTAAACGCAAGACTGCCAGGTTCAACATTATTCTGGGTGAAACTGTTAATGTTTATTTATAGAGAATTAATTCTCATGCGAACATTATTTGGCTGCTAAAACCAAACATGTTACCTTGTAATTTATTATGAACGCTTATTATGAATACAGTGTCATAGTTGTGTTTATGAAGTCTGAGCTTTTTATTATCGAGCTCTTACTCTTTTCCTCAGGAGAAGCATATGAGATTTTAGCAAAATTCTCAATTTGTTGTCCGTTTAGTCTCAGTGCTGTTTTTGAGATATGAAAGAGATCTTATTTGTGATTTTCTCTTAGTTGTTGGCCAGCAAGTTGTTTTATCTGGTTTATGGAAAAGTTGAGGAATATTACGGAGCTAAATTTAATTTGATCATATATATATATATATATATATATATATATATATGCACCAACCCCTGAATTGAACCTAAATATAATCATCTTTAATTGGCTAATATTAATTTAGATTATTTGTTTGTGTGTGTTTACATGTCTTTCGCAGTTGATCTTTTTGTCAGCGTCTTCGCCAATTTACAGTGTTGTTCAACACGAGACATCTGCTGTGGAAAATAAACGGCACACACACACACACACACACACACCCTCTCTCTCTCTATGAGATCATAAGGTCTTGTACTCTTGGGCTAAAACTGTCGCTAGATCTGTCGCCACACTAATTCCTTTGGCTACAATAATACATGTCTGACAGATTGAGATATATTCCACCTATATTTGCTTTTACAGGCTTTATACATAACCTCTTCAGCTGTAGTACAAATTAAAAGTCCTTTATTGTCAAATATAATCATTCTAGTTTCTCAAGTCTTGGCATTGCACTCTTAAAAACTAAATTTGAGCATTTTCTAGAGAAAATGAGAGTGGATTTTTGCTTGTGTGAAACTTGCCGCTACAATGCTAGGGTGTTGTCGGTGGTTGTCGGGGCATTTCTACGTGGTTGTTAAGGTGTTGTGAGTGGCTGCTTGGCTGTTGCTAGGGTGATCTGGGTGGTTGCAAGGTGGCCAGACAAAAGAGCCCATCATCAAGCCTCTATGCTTTACTGGTCTCTACATATGATTGGGCTGGGTAAAAATACTGATTTTCCGATAAGTCACGATCGTCATTTGAACAATCTCGTTGTTTGTTCTTAAAGGAATATTCCGGGTTCAGTACAAGTTAAGCTCAATCAACAGCATTTGTGACAATGTTGATTACCACAAAAATTTATTTCAACCTGTCCCTCCTTTTCTTTAAAAAAAGCAAAAATCGAGGTTACAGTGGAAGTCAATGGGGCCAGTTTTTGGAGGGTTTAAAGGCAGAAGTGTCGTTTTAGGGTTTTATTGTTTATGGCGTTACATCATGGTAACAAAGTTGTAGAATTGCCTATAACTTTACACAGATGCGGTTAGTAAGTGATTTTATTGCACTAAAATCATGTTAACACATAATGTTTACATCTTGTGTCTATACATTCGAAACAGTGAGTATTTTAATGTATACAGATTGACCCCATTGACTTCCATTGTAAGTGCCCTACTGTAACCCAGAGTTTTTTTTTTTTTTTTAAAGAAAAGGAGGGATGAGTCGAAATACATTTTTGTAGTAATCAACATTATGCCACAAATGCTGTTGATTGAGCTTAAAGGTGCTGTAAGCGATTTTAGCCATTCTACTTCCATGAGATTGAGCCATTAAATTAGCCACGCCCCCTCTTTCCAAAAGATACCAAATGAGCTTTATTTAGGCCAACATTGTGCAGAAACAGTTGTTGAAAACAACAGCAGTCAATAGCAAAACAGTAGCGCCCTCAGCTGGCAAGTGTTATGAACAACATGGCATAAAAATGCCAGTAAGCCCCAATAATTCACTGAAACTGCAATACTAGGCGCAAAATGATTGACAGGTCGAAAGCGTCAGAGACTGCGGCTCATAAACACATTTTTGTTTGCAGTTTACAGAGTCTAGTGCTGTCACAGAGACAGGTGAGATATCTCAGGACACTTATTTCATTAATATCTTTCAGGGAGTAGAAACATTTTTTGCATACTTTTCCATGAAAAAATTGCTTACAGCACCTTAACTTGTATTGAACCTGGAATATTCCTTTAAAATCCTTAGAATTATCTTTAACTTTAACTTTAAAGACTATTTAAATTTTGGTTATGTTGATAAACAATAAAATTAACAGCGTGTTCACATCATATCGTAATTGCCGTAATTGCCGTAATTACAAGAGTTCGACTTGTAAAAATGTTCACGTCTTCGTAGAACTCGTAATTAAGTTGTAAACTCAGAATTCTATGAAAGCTCCCAACTTGACAATCGTGACTTTATATAAAAAGAAGTAAAGTGGCAGCAGCTTCAACAGTTAAAGCTATAGTATTTTTTAACCAATCTTATATTTCAGACAGACGAAAATAAGTCGTTTCAGAGGCTGAGCAAGCTGTTACATTTCGCAAGTGCCAACATTTCTTTCCCTCCAGAATGACTTGCTCTGATGAATTGTGCACAATTAGACCAGGAATGTATTTATTTATTTGTATTTATTTTTTTATCCCCAATTTGGAATGCCCAATTCCCAATGCGCTCTAATCCTCATGGTGGCGTAGTGACTCACCTCAATTCGGGTGGCGGAGGATGAATCTCAGTTTCCTCCGCGTCTGAGAACGTCAATCTGCGCATCTTATCACGTGGCTTGTTGAGCGCGTTACCGCAGAGATGTAGCGTGTGTGGAAGCCCACGCTATTCTCCGTGGCATCCACGCACAACTCACCACGCGCCCCACCGAGAGCGAGAACCACATTATAGCGACCACGAGGAGGTTATCCCATGTGACTCTACCCTCCCTACCAACCGGGCCAATTTGGTTGCTTAGGAGTCCTGACTGGAGTCACTCAGCACGCCCTGGATTCAAACTCGTGACTCCAGGGGTGGTAGTCAGCGTCTTTACTCGCTGAGCTACCCAGGCCCCCCAGGAATTTATTTTTAAGTCAACATGAAATCAAAATAGCTTTTTATAGCACCACCACATACTGTAGATGGTTGTCTAAAGAACTAGAAAAACTAGCCACTTTTTTGCTCTAATCGTTATTTTGAAGAGTATGTATTGATTTGGACAGAATTCAGGATAATAAGTTTCAGTGGTCATGTTATCTGTCTGATTGTATCCAAATGAGTTTGTCTTAACTTGGGAAAACAATCTTTTTGCAATTTGGCTTCCTCAAACTACTGTGCGACTCAAATGTGTATTTGGCAGTATGTTTTTGGGCCGGTTTTCTGCGGAAGCAGCACTTTTGATTTAGACTACAAGCAGATGGTTGTAAGTAGATTGCTTTCATGTTAAGAAATGACTTTCCTTCTTTTGTTTGGCCTGCAAATGGAATATTATTTTAATGCAAGTGCTTTTTTTGTTGTTGTTATTACTGTGTAGGGAAGGGTGATGTAACACCGAATACTAGCGAATGAATGAGGATGAGAAATGGGGAAGCTTTTTGCAATCGGTTCGGTTTAAGAAACTTGTTGACAAGTTCACAGATTAGCGTGACATTAATTGTATTGCTCAGAGGTTTCTCATTCATGGCTCGGGAGCTCATGTCAAGTGTCAGCTTTGTCTCAAATGTATCTCCTAAATTCCTTAGGAAAAAAAATAGTCATAAATGAGTCAACTGTCCTCACACATTAAGAGTATCGAGCTATAAAATGAACGTGGATAGATAAGCTCAGATCATTTAAAGAAGAATTTGATGAGAAATGTTTGAGTTCATATTGAGATCTCTCATACTTTGGTATCTTGGTAAATCTGAGCACAGTTTGAGACATTGTTGATTGTCTGAAACTCTAGGGGAGAAAACTGGAGTATTTCTCTCAGGAGAAAAATCTTAGAAGCAGTAAGCACGCATCTCCATTTGCTCTCCTCTTAATCTTATTGCTTTCTAGGAGAAACAATTAAAAATGTAAGTGATGTTTTCTTTCCTAAGGGTTTAATTGGCATTTCTGTGCTCGTTTTAACTTGTAAGATTATCTGCTTGCCTCTGTGTCATAATGTAAAAGCCAAAATAGTGATCAACAGTCAAAGTGTATTTCCAGTTTTAATCACACTAATAAATCTGCATCACTTTTTGAGTCAAAACATTTTTGTTTGCGAAGACTTGCATCTGATTGGCCAATCTGAGTGCTGTGTTATGATGCGTCTGAAATGAAAGTAACGTGATTGGATTTTATTGTTTTCACTCTGACTTTGTATATGACTCAGAATGAAGCGAGACTCTTGTATGTGCACTCACACACTCACTACATACTTAAATCACACAAGATATTCCATACACACCCCTGAGTGGTTTGTACTCAAGTTGTACCACCTAGTATTTTATACTTTTTTTTAAATGACTAATTACATCCCAACTATGGACAGCCCAGAACGCAGCGCCTGAAATAGAATCATTCAGGCCATAATTGTAACTTAATCTTTGTCCATATGCAATTTGCATTGTAATAATATCCAATATTCAAAACGTAGTAATAGTGTTGTGGTTTATGGAGCATTTGCATGTAGCAGCTGGTGCTTTGCTTTTCATTTTGATGTCGATTTGATGTTTTTGTCTGAGGGAAAAAATCATTGAGATGTAGGGTTTTCGTATTCGGTAAGATTAGGGAAAATTTGCAAATTGTCACAGTAACCGGAATGTTAGTAACCGGAGTTGCCAAAGCAATATAATCGGCTGATGCCTGTGGGATTATGTTTCGGTTATTTTTTATATGTGACGTTACTGGTCACCCTTACAAAAAATCTAAACTAGCCGCAAATTTGCCGCTTGTTATTTTCACATGCAAATGAGCTTTTTATTTGCCACAAATGTTTGCCAGAAGTTTGCAGCTCTCCGCCACTAGTGGTGAACCTCCGGCAAACCTTTGGCAACAATGGACAATTTGCCGCAAGTTTTTCTCCATTAATGGAGTGCAATAGTAGGGTTTAGGTAGGGAAAATCCCTTTTTTTTCCCTCACAAAATTTTAAGCGTTAACGTATATACTTTTCAAAACAGGTAAAAGTCTGCATGAAATAAAAATTGACTGTATTTACTTTCTTAATACATATTGTGCACAATTTATCAGTGCACATTATTCCCAAAAATCTAAATATTTTGTCTTTGTAATCTTTTATCAACATGTAATAACTTGCTCTATCTCTAAAATGACTTTCCTGTTCAGCTGATGTCGTTAAACTCTCTTATTTTTCAACCCAATGTCAAATAGGGATGCTTTACACCATCCAATCAATTCCCGATGATATATATATATATATATATATATATATATATATATATATATATATATATATTATTGTTGAATATCCTGTTTCACTGAAATATGTCAAATGGGTAGCAGACGCCAATTTATGCTGACTTTAATTGATTTTACAGAACCATATTGTATTTAATCAGTGAGATTTTAAGGATTAGTTCACCCAAAAAATGAAAATTCAGTCATTGTTTACTCACCCCTGTGTTGTTATAACCCAATATGACTTTCTTTCTTTTTCTGAACACAAAGGGAGAAATTGTGAAGAAATGTTGTGCTCAATGATGTCATACAATGGCAGTTTATGGTGACCACCTCTTCAAGATTCAAAAGAACACAAAAGTATAATTCAGAAGTCTAATAAATTATTCCATGAGACTCATGATTGATACGGTTGTTATTATTTTTTTCTCGGAAATCTCAGAAATCAAACAGAAACATAGAGGAGCTATAGGGAGCCACAGTCACACTGTGTCCTAACCTGACAGCAAGGTATATTTTCTATGGTAATCAGAGTTTTTGTCCTAACCATCAGTAGCGATGGTACATTCTATCGATTTGATAGCTTGTTTTTTATTTTCGGCATCGTGCGGGTAACTCCATCCGCTGTGAACTGGCACCGGTCCAAAAACTTTCAAAAAATAAGGCTGGGCATAGAAATGCATAAATTCTTCGACTACAAACTCTTCAGACATGTTTAGTAAGTTCTGTTCTCTGTTTTGTGTAGCTGTGTTGTGTTCTGTTGTCACTATCACTGTGTTGGACCTGTTTTTAGATAAACAAAACGAGTTTTCACTTGAACGCCCCAATGTCATGAGGGGGCTGTGTGAACTGTTGCTCTCGTGTCCTATCATGAACGTGCACAGGAGATCAACGGTCAGTGAACATTTTCACTAAATAATACATTCGATTTCAGTTTGTTTCTCACCAAATCTTATCGTATGCTTTCATAACAATCATGAGTCTCATGAATAATTTATTAGACTTCTGAATTATACTTTTTTGTTCTTTTGAGTCTTGAAGAGGTGGTCACCATAAACTGCCATATTATGACATCACTGAGCACAACATTTCTTCACAATTTCTCCCATTGTGTTCAGAAAAAGAAAGAAAGTCATATAGGGTTATAACAACACAGGGGTGAGTAAACAATGACTGAATTTTCATTTTTGGGTGAACTAAACCTTTAAATGTAATTTTTTTTCCAAAAAGTTTAATTGCCAATTGTTTTGCTACGAAACTAATGTTGTAATGTGTCATCAATTTTGACACTGGTTGGTTTGGTATTTTACTGCAAGTTTGTATGTGTCTATCATATTAAAAGCAGCAATACGTATATGGGTCATTGACAAATAAAGTTGTCTGAGGTGATAAAAATGCAAAATATTTTTTTAATCTAGTTTAAAACATGTTTCAAGTTTGTACAAATTTAATCTTTGTGTCTATTTCGGTTTCATAATGTATATATATATATATTCTACAAAAAAAAATATTTAATGACTTACAAAATGTCAAGTGGTGTAACCATCAAGTAAAAGGTATTTAAATACTTTCCAAACATATTTTTCAAGGTACAAATATTGTTACAAATATTATGAATTTGAGTCATGAATTTTAATACGTTTTCTTGGGGTTATTACATTTGACCTAAAAAAAATAAAAATATGCCTTTTCATAAAAATGGCATACTTTTTAAAAGAGTTTCTAAAGGGGTCTTCTCTTTTTCTTTTTTTTTTTTTTCTTTTTTTTTTTGTATGACAACAAAACGTTTCCTACATGTTGGTTAATCCACCTGACTTTTATACTTTAAGCCCTAGAAAAAATATCAAACTGACTTTGAACTCAGAAATTGAAAACATGTTTATCAAGCTTTGTGTGAATTGCATCTGTAATGTATTTTTAATTAAATGATGAGACCCGGACAAAAAAAAACTCACTGATCCATATTACAAGTGAAAGTCAGCGTGGAACACCTGTCAACTGCTAAATGTGGAAATGTTTTCTTTTCCTATCCATGACCTTTTTTATCTTAAAGACAACTTCCAGTCAAATGGAGCACTTTAACCGTAATCATTCTAGTATATCTGCTCGGTCAACACATTCGAAAATGTCCCCTCAAGTTGGTGTGCGCCCACGTTTTACAGTAATGTTTGCAGTAAAGGGCACAGCGATTACGGACACGTGCGGTGGTTAACAGTAAAACACAAGGTGCAGAAAACCCCTGTTGTGTGTCTAAGTTTAGCTACAACACTGAGAGATAGAAATCAGAGAGATAGAAAGAAAGAGACCTGACAACATCCCATGATCCTTTAATCTGTCTGAGCGATTAGCATTGCAGCATTGCGGCCGGCACGAGACGCCACATCTGATGAGGGAGATTCTCACCGCGCTTAATACAGTGGTTTGGACTTACTTGACAGCATATATTGTTAGTCATAAAGCACTTTATGATTAAAAGAGATATACAGATTAAGCTCTCGACAAATCACTACACACGTGGGTTTGGTTGTTTTGAAGACAATCAACTGGTGAAGAAACTCGATAGTTATATAAAGAGTGGCGGCACAGAATAGATGTGCCTTCTAATAAAGTTTGTTCAAAAGTTAGTGTACTTGTTAACCAAGTAGACAGAAGTGTCAGTGAAGAGCATGCTTGAGATGAAATATGAGACAAAACAAAGAAAATCAAGGGAAATATCACATTTTATTGGCCGTCATTTCCAATCAAACTTTCATTTTGAAATAAGTGTGAAAATATGATTTTATTGTGTTTATTAAGGACAGTGGCGATTTTAGGGGGTGGCCTGTGGTGGCCTGGGCCACCCCTGAAATCTCACTGGCCACCCTGTGGCCACCCCAGAACTGACTGGTAGTTCATCATGTTCATCAGCACAAGAACGAAGAACCAATAGAAACACCTGTCAATCAAAGATGACATCTCAGGTCATTTGTTGATTTAGAGCCACACTGACCCAGGGTCAGTTTTATATTTCTGACCATTATAGTAGTGGTGGGACTGAAGCTGTGTGAGCTGATCTTTGATCAGCGGGGGGAGGGGCAGGCCACGGGTGGCCAGGCAGGTGCCGCAGGTCGCAGGCAGCGGGGTTTGTGCTGTGACTGTACTTTAAATCTTTACATGAGTTATTTATGAGCTCTTTATGTGTATTATTGGTCAGTCAGACCAATAAAATCTTCAAAGTTTTTATACCTTATTTGACATTTTAAATATGCAATTTTGCGGTGTCCAGACAGACACCTATATGCCCTCGTAGCCAATTTCACACACTGATTTGTACCCAATTTGCTGGACAGTGCAGTTATAGCTAATAATTGAATGAATAATTGATTGAATGATTGATTGAATTGCGCCTCAATCAGTTATCACCTGTACTTGTATCTTTTTATGATTATACACTATACCTGATGTTATACGCAGATTAATTCTCTACAATGAGAATAGCTCTTAAAAATGTGTAACTGACTTTTCCTAAACAATTACTGATTTAAAACTGGATGTTATGTTAAAATAACCAGAGATTCCCAGAAACTGTAATAGGTTGAAATAGAACAGGAATAGAAAACTGTCAAATGTCAAAACAACAGTCTGATATTGAATACAAACAATTCAGTGAATGCTAACATGAGTTTAAGAATTCATTTATTCTACATGTGTAGATGTTGAAGCAAAGCAATGCGATATTTACACATTTTGATCATGTGCCATTCATAAAGGTTCTCCTAGTATCGCCACCCCACACTAGGTCTGTGCCCCATCTTGGCCACCCCAGTAAAAATGTCCTGGATACGCCACTGATTAAGGATAGCCTACATAAGACAAAGGAGTCAACCATATTATTTAAAAAATGTTAAAAATTTAATTTCTATTAAATGCAAAGAAGAATTTGAGATATGCTGGAAGATACACTGTGGTGGGAATTTTCATGACTGTTGGACCTGAGATAGAATTATTATGTTTGAATGACAACAGTGTGAGTGCACTACATAGGGTGATGTGTGTGTGTGTGTGTGTGTGTGTGTGTGTGTGTGTGCATGCGCGCATGTGTGCGTGTTTGTGTGTGTGTGTGTGTATGTGTGTTTGGCACACTCTTGTGTGTGAATCATTAGATGTTGGATTGCTACGATTCCCAAACTCAGACTGCCAAAATTCCTGCCGTGTGTGTTTCCTCAAACAAACCTCACAAACGGAGCAGGACTGAGGAGAATACACACTCATACACACACAAACACACACTGATACATGTACACACACACTTAAGTATTAAACATTCAGTGTGCAACCACCCAGAACACCCTAACAACCACCCAGAACTCCCTAGCAACCCAGGACACCCTAGAAACCATCCAGAATGCCCTAGCAACTACCCAGAACACCCTAGCAACCAACCATAACGCCCTAGCATCCACCCAGAACACCCTAGCAACCACCCAGAACACCCTAGCAACCATCCAGAATGACTTAGGAACCACCCAGAACACCCTAGCAATAACCCAGAATACCCTAGTAACCACACAGTACACCCTAGTAACCACCCAGAATGCCCTAGTAACCACCCAGAACACCCAGTAACCACCCAAACGACCTAGCAACAATCCAGAATGACTTAGGAACCACACAAAACACCCTAGCAACCATCCATAATGACTTAAGAACCACCCATAATGCCTTAGTAACCACCCAGAATGCCCTAGTAACCACCCAGAATGCCCTGGAAACCACCCAGAACACCCTAGCAATCACCCAGAATGCTCTAGTAACCACCCATAATGCCCTATTAACCACCCAGAACACCCTAACAACCACCCAGAAGAATACTGTAGCAACCACCCAGAATACCCTAGCAACCACCCATGACGTCCTAGCAACCACCCAGAACACCCTAGCAACAACGCAGAATGACCTAGGAACCACCCAGAACACCCTAAACCACCCAGAACACCCTAACAACCACCCATAATGCCCTTGCAACCACCCAGGACACTCTAGCAATCAACCAGATCACCCTAGCAACCATCCAGAACACCCTGGCAACCACCCAGAACGTCCTAGTAACCACCCAGAACACCCAAGCAATCAACCATAACACCCTAACAACCAACCAGAAGAACGCTCTAGCAACCACCCAGAACGCCCTAGCAACCATCCAGAATGTCCTAGCAACCACCCAGAACACCCAAGTAACATCACAGAATGACTTAGGAACCACCCAAAACACCATATCAACCACTCAAAACACCCTAACAACCACCCACAATGCCCTAGAGACCACCCAGAACGCCCTAGCAACCACACATAATGCCCTAGATACCACCCAGAATACCCTAGCAACCACCCACAATGCCCTAGCAACCACATAGTAACTTAAACCTCTCAAGAGCACTGAAATATTGTGATGGCGAGTTTTGCAAAGACCACACACATTATCTATGGAAAATGCAAAAATGTAGTTCAGTATTGACATCATTTTGATCTGTGAAGATTTTATTAGTTTTGATTATGTTGATGTTTTTGTTTTTATTCAGAATTGAGTGTCTTTTGTCAATATTCCCGTAGTTGCCTTTGCTTTTTTGTCTGTTTTTCTCACCTTCTCTACCCTCTTCTCTCTCTCTCTCTCTCTCTCTCTCTCTCTCTCTCATCTCTACAGAGCAGATACAGTGTGGGCGATCGAGGCGTTAGACTGTACGGAGCTTTACCGGTGAGGACTGACACTGAGGGTAAAAGACTGCCCTCTGCAGGGGTGAGAGCAATCCCAACATACCTCTATCTCTCTTTCATTCTCTCGTTGTCATTCTAAAGCGCCTCCTGTCTGTCTGTGGTGGTTTTGTGGTTCTCATGGGGTCACATGATGAACTGAGGGCCTAAGAGTACCCATAGGGCCACACTTCACACCCACCAATACCTCACCCACACACATACACACACACACACACACACACACACTGGAAAATGAAGTTTGAGTCAGAGCCAAAAACTGAACAGTCAAAACACTTGCCAAAAAGTACCATGATACTATCTATATTTTTTGGGGGGTGGGGGGGAGAGATTTGTACCACTGTAGTATCATGGTATTCTTGGAAATACCTTGAAGTACCATTAAACCATTAGCATGGTAAGTTAATTTCAGTATATGCCGTGGTACCACAGACAAGTTTCCTCACAGTACACACATGCAATGATAGTACCAAGTTTTTTGAACATTTATCTATAGAACTACAATCTTTTGAAGCACTACGAATGACTTAATCAAAAACTTATAATGTTGATTATAAATATATATATATTTAAAGTATATTGCAGAATATTCAGATATAATTAAGCAATATCACACGAGCAAGAGTGCGATATGGCCCTATATCAGCACTGCTGTGATTCAGCTGCAGGCACGAGGCCGCAGGCCGAGTGCCATAGGTAATCACAGCAGTGCTGATTTAGGGCCATATAGCACAATTGCGAGTGTGATGTTGCTTATATACAACAGTTCAATGAATAAGTAAAATTTGTAAAAATTAGGAAAAACTGAGTACGGTCACAAAAAATGCATTTGTGCATGAAACTTCTTACTTATGCGACGGATCAGAATCTGCCGTTGCTGGTTCAAACCAAATGATGCGTCCAAGCCTCTCAAAAACATCACTTCAGAACTACTAGTATCACAGCTTGGGCTGTTTCTAACATGTTATTGGAGAAACAAGGATGTGTGTGTGTGTGTGTGTGTGTGAGAGAGAGAGAGAGAGAGAGAGAGAGAGAGAGAGATATGGAGCATGTGCGATCACCTGTTGATGATGCTGTAGTCTGTTAGTCAGCTTTCTGAAGATAATAATTTTGGTGATATGCATCCTATTTTCTCAGTGGAAAAATAGCCATCCAAGCTGGGGTATTCCTCCCTATTTCGTGGTAGCCGGTGCGCAAGAGTCTTTCACTATAGAAACCGCAATGTCCTCCGCCATTTTGTCCTCTCCAATGTGGAAAGTCCGGTAAGAGGTAAGCACCTTGAGTTTGTGTAATTAATCAGTCTGTTGTGTCTCTTAGCTGTGATGAGCCTTAATGCTGAATTCGTTAGTTTAAAGCCGTTTAAAGCTATTTCCTAGCTTTAATATTGTAGTAGTAATACGATCACGGAGCTGATGAATGAAAACACTGACTGACGCTGACTCCACATCACCAACTGGCTCATATTACACACACAAATGGTCTTTTGCCTCCACCTCCTGGCTAAAATATGTAATGTCACAAAATTAAATGTAAAGAGACATATCTCTAAACACATCTGCACTGCTCTTACACGTTAGTTTAGAACAGCACGAATACAAGCGGAGTGATACACACACAGTGAAGCGTCCGAGTGCTGATGGTGTGAGACCATCAGCACTCATGGAACGTCTCTCGTCCAATCAGATTCGAGGACCGGAACTAACTGTTGTATATACAAATATATACTGTATGTGGTTTGAGAGTGTAGGGAGAGCAACTCGATTGCGTCATTCACAGTGCATCATGGGAGTAGGTGGATGCTGCAGAGCTCTTTTGACGCACTTTGTTTGCCGCAGTTCTCTGATTGGTGGATCTCTCTTCAGAATTATGGGTAGTGTAGTCCTTCACCAGGAATTCCGATTTTAAACACGGTTTTTAAAAAATTACATTGAAATCATGCGAACTGATGGCTTCAACAGAAGCATATACCAGTGATTGACAACCTCAGAGCTCACAGTAGGTCTGTCTTTAAAGATTTATAAGATATCGTTAAAATTCAGTTCCCCTATAGAAGAAAAATGTATGAGATTTTTACTTCCGAAACTAGACCGTTGCACTTATATTTCTTCTCATATCAGTTTGAAGTGATCTGGTCTTTTTCTTGAAATCCAAACGTTATTTTCTGTGTAAATCGTTCATGAACCCAAAGCAAAACCATTTATGAGCGAATTTTGTGAATCTCAGTACAGATGAGCAAAATTCTAAATATCACGTAGGCTACTGGAAAATCAAATGTGGAAGCAATGTTGAATGCAGTGTACTTAGGATGAATATACTGTAAATGTATATAGTGACTGTTTTGGACTTTTTGACAGTCAGCATCATTTTCATTTCATGCACATGCAATAATGTTTGTAGCTGAGCAATTACTGGTGCAAATCTACACAACACACACATTCACCCTCAAAAATGAGTCACTAACAAAAGTGTACACGTTTGAGTCAGAACTACCCAAGTTTCCTCTCTCACTTTCCGTTACTTGAAAGGACGTCCATATTCAACAAAGCAAAATACATCCGACTCACTGGAAAACATTTCAAACTGTAAGAATTTTGTCTTGAATATATCAGCTCAGCGTATGAAGTGAAAATTTTGGGGAAAATGTTCCGAAAGACGTTGCTTAAAGTAGCTTTTCTATGAGGGTGAATGCCGTTGTGTGCAATATTGTGGGTGGAATCGTTTTAATTAGAAACGAGATGGTATTGATGTTTCAGAAACAGGCATCGTAAATCATTTATCATTGGTGGAGTGCAAACAGAGAAGCTCTCGTACTCTCAGAGTACCCATAGTCTTTGAAAACCTGGAAATAGCAGGATATCAGGGAATTTGAAATGCTTGATTTTCAGACCAGGAAAAGTAATGGAAATGAATAAAGAATATACTTCAGTATTTACGGTAGTTTCATTTGATTACTGTTTCCATACACCGTTGTTTGTACTGTAAGATTAAATAATACCATGTTGTTCATCATGGTAGGGTTTGAAAAATCTAGTTATTCATGGCACTTTTGTATATGGGAACTATACATAAAAGGACCAAAAAATATCAAACTTTTTTTTTTTTTACATATAGTAAGTATAGTATGGTAAAACTGTGGTATTTATTTATTTTCATTTATTTATTTTTAATCTAGAAATATAATTTTTTATTCATATTTTGAGTCACAGATCTGGAAAGTCATAAATATATATATATATATATAAATAAATATCTTAAGTCATGGAAATGTCTATTGTAAATATAGATTTTTGTTGTTATACTCAGCTCTAAAATAATCCATTGGGTAGAAATTGCTATTTGTGAGTGTGATTTCTATAAAACAATTAAAGAAAAACATAAAACATATTGAGTGCAATCAGGTTGAAGTGACTGAATTTTGCAAAAAGATCAAATTAACAAAATTACCAATCACTTTCTAGAAAATCAAACGTTAAATAGAGTAATTTGGATACATGTGAACGCATATAGTTATTGGAGCAATTTGGACGATTATTTTGACCAATCAAGTTTGGACCAATCTTGTTAATTAATCACAATCGACAGGGAAACTTGTGGAAAATCAGGCTGCAGTGGTTAAATTGTGTAAGTTGCTTTTTGTGACTGATTTTAATATAACTATGTTTTAAAAAACCTTATTGAGTAATCACAAACGACTAGAAAAGTCTTGAAAAATCAGATTAAAATGATTTAATTTAGTAAATATAACAATTTACCAAAATTAACTAGCGCTTTTTGAGAAAATCACATGTTAAATATAACAATTAGAATACATTAATAAACATATATTGTGATTGGAGCAATTTGGAAGATTTATTGACAGTTTAATGCTACTACTTAATCGCAATCATCTGGAAAAATGGTTACATTTTGTCATGGAAATTCGTCTGTCTAAAGGAACCCTTATTATTTTAATAACTACATTGTCAGAATAAACAGTGAAGGGCTTTATGTGTGTAATAAACTTGTCTTTTTCATTATTCTCCAGTTAATTAAAGTTCTGTCACAGCATCTTGACACTTTCATAAATAAAAGTGAAGACAAAAAACACATATTTTCACAACGCCCAGGGTTATGACGAGCGATCTAAAAAAAGACTCTTCTTTTGCTCAGTTTTGCGGATGCAAACATGCATTTACATATGAATGGTTTTAAAATGATCTGCCTTTTTTCAAGCGCCTCCTTTTAAGAAGTTTAACTAAACCGTGGTGTGATGTTTGAGCTGAGAACAACCACTTTAACTGCTCTGAGAGGAAATGTGCCGTTTTTCCGCGGCCGTGCGCGTCAGGTGTTGCGGTGTGGGGTTCAGGTCTTTGTTCGGTATCTTTATATCTCCACACACTGGGTTCAGTTAAAAGTTGCTTCAGTTAAACATCCGCTCACTTGCTAAAATACCCCGCCCACCCCCCCCACCCCCCCGCACCTCTCAGCTTCCTCTGTAGGTGTACAACACACCAACACTTACACAAACACAGTTATTTTAGGGGTTTATTGCTCTGAAAACCGCCAATATTTCTTTCTTTCACTCACAAGTCTGTTTTCCGTGTAAAGATAACAACTTCTGTATCTGAACAACCCTGTATCATGCTGTCCTAGAGAAAAATTTTTTTATTGCTCTTTCATATCTCATGAGACTTAGTAGAGTTCTCATTGATGTTTTATTGAAGTATCTTTTTTTCCTAAATTTTTTTCCCCCTAAAATTCCTTAGCGGAAATAAAAACAGTGTGGGTTAGGCTAGGTTAGGTTAAAGTCAGGGTTAGTGAATGTGCAGAGCATAGCTCAGATTATTTGCTCTTGGGAGAATCTGATGAGAGTTCATATGGTAAATCTGAGCACATTTTGAGATCTCTTCTGAAACTCTAGAGGAGATGCATGTGAGATTACTGGAGTCAACATCTGAGAAGCAGTAAGCATGCATCTCCGTTTGCTCTCAGTTTTTGCTCTCAAGGAGAAGCAATTAAGATATTAAAGAAATCTCATTTGTGATTTGTTTATTTCATGCAGCAACTTTTGGCGACATGTTATCGCCGTGTTAACCTCATATAGTGCTGTTTCTTCTCTAAGTCAAAAAATAACAAGGTATCAAATGATGCTAAACCCTGTGAGCAGACAGCTGGATTACACAAATGAGATCTCACATTTCCCTCATCTGCTTATGTAAAGTTTTCATTTTAGCTCCCGTAAAATCATGTAATCTAGACAAACGCAGTAGCATGTTGTGTCGACTGCTGTGTGGACTTGTGCTAATTCTGGAAATGCTGTGTACGGTAGACTAGCAATATCAATCGATGCCAATTTGGGTGGGTGTTTTAAAATTGACTTAGTTTTATAATCTTGTGATGTGGATTTATGACCTTCCCAACACCATAAACTGCTAAAGAGATGCACCCTGTTTCAACAGATACCTTAACGTCAACATGAAACGCCTTTCGCTACCTGTTTTGTTTTCATAATCTGAGTGAAACAGGATATTCAGTGAGTAAAAATGTAGGGCGTGACTTGATTTTATCCAACATGAAAAGATTTGATGGTAAAAAGCAGCTTGTAAATGACCAACATAGTTTCTAGACAACTCGTAAAAATTCGTAAAAGATTGCGAAATCGTGCAAAAATTTACAAGGTTTATTCCCATTGAGACCAACCAATCAACAAACAGAATATCAAATCAATACAATACAGGCATCAATTTTTAGCTAGCCTCATATCCAACACTTTATTTAAATTTAACAAATTTTGTTACTCGTCGCATATTTATTTATGCAAAACATATGATTGATGTATGTCAAAAACCTTGTTTTCTTACTTATGTGGTTTACAAAAGTTATTTTCCTATTGAAATCATGGTTAGGTTTAGGTTTGGGTTAAGAGTTATACTTTGTAAAAACATTATTCATTGGTTCGTTTTATTTTTCTCGGTTTCACCATTTCGTAGGCTTATTACGATTTGTCATGAGACAGGATTGAAAGGGGAGGGGTCAAAAAATAAGAGTGATTTGACTTTGAGGCGATGCAAGTTAATTCAATTTGCAGACTTTATTTTTATTCAGATTTTTTAATTGTGCATAGATGAATCAATCGCAGCACAATAAGACCATTTGCACCAGCCAAGTTACCATTTATGCACTACTAAATACTTGAGCGTTGCACAATTAAACTCTCACTTGTTTTGACTATAAAAACTGTGCCAGTACAGTAAGACAAAATACACATGTTAAAAATACATTCTCTGAAAAACCGAAATATCTTATGCAGTGTTGTTTCTAAAACAAGATAAATCAAACTGATCTTGTTTTAAGGATTTTTAGATATTTTTTACAAGAAAACAATACAAAAATTAATATCAAGAATGCGATTTTTTTTGCCCTAATATCAAAGGTCTTACTAGAAAAAAATAAATTATGATCCAACATGAATTTTCTTGATAAAAAATTATGATCGTTCTGTTACGATTAACATTCTATTAGTATGCAGGGTACCTTTAAGACGCTGACCGTCTCATTTGCATATGCGTGTGCTGTGTGATTAGAGAGTTACTCAGTCTGTGTGCAGGTGCAGGAGGATGATGACCGAAATAACCTCCCTGACCTTTATTATACTTTTATGTTTTGTGACGCTAATGGTTTGTTAATTTTCTCATGTATGAGAAGAGCGTGCAGCCTGTGTATCTGCCATTAAATGTGTGGAATACAGACTTTTGCTGTTTGGCTCTGTGATTTGTCGGACTAAACCATTTATCTCCGGGTAAAAGTGTTACAATGCCTGGTAACATGTGCATGTAAAATGGCTAGAAATAGCATTTTAGCTTAGCGTAAAGCTGACAATTTACACAAGGTTTATTTGTATTTCTTCTGCTCCAAACTTACTTCAAACGTACTTCTCTGTCTGCTCGTATGAATGTATCCTGGTTCGCTCAGCGTTCACACTGGCATTTTTAACACCAAACCTAAAGATACAAAACAAAAGGCATAAGGATAAGATCACAACCTGATTGGAGAGCTTTTATGACGTATATTTTGCCGAACATCCAAAACAAGGCTGGCTGCTGGGCTAAATGTGCTCGTTGGACCTAACCCTTCTCTTAACCTTTCACTGAACATTTTGAACACTTGAGAATTTTTGTGCGTTTTTTCCAGAATACTGGACATATGCTCGTCGGGCCAAATGTTAATAAGGAACTTTACCTCCTCATTGCTCCATGTTTGCCCTCTGCTCATTTTGTTTTGCGCACACCGCTCTTACCGCTCTTTCTATGTTATCAAATCACGTGATTTTTAGGGTCGCATCTTGTGACATCACATCCTGTTATTGGTCCGTTTAGACATCTTCGGTCCATGCTGCGTTCATATATCAGTTGAACCGCACCAGAGTTCGTTTGGAAGCAGACCGAGACCCACTATTCAGGGGGTCTCGGTCCGCTTGTTTGGTGTGCACCAAGGTTCGGATGGCAGCGTTGGCGCACTTGTTCAAATGAACCACACTAACAGAGCAATCGCACCAGAGTTTGTTTTAATCTAACCAAACCTGCCAAGTGTGAACACACCCTTAATGACATCAATATCCCATGTTTTGCATAAAATATTGATGATGCTGACATTTACACTCGTTTAGATTTATTACAGAGAGCCTTATGTAAATAAAAAAAAAAACGACTTCTTAGCAGCTCTTCAGCATGAAACCGATCTAAACAATGAATACATTGAATAAATGTACATTTTTCCAGTTTTAATATTTATGAATTGCCCCTTATTCATTTTAGATGCAGTTACTGAAGATCCCCATTTATATGACTATATAATATATTTATTATACTACTATTAATAGTCCTATGTTTGTTCTATGTGATTTAGTATCAACCTTAAGATAACATTGAAATTCATGGCTTTTAATCACTTCTCTTTACAAATTTGAAGGCTGCTTATTGGAACAATAAAGGTAAACATCATACTATGTGACTAATCTACTTTACAGAGATCTTGCGACCTACAGCACTAGCGAAGTCTTGCGTTAAGAACTGGTGGTGCAGCTAAATTAAGCACTAAGTTACAAGTTAACTAGTAGTTACTAAAGTCTTAGTTTGAGCTTTACATCCCAACTTAAGTGAAACTTTACACATAGCTGGTGCAACCCTACTCAGGAGCTTGCATTAATTAAATACTGTCAAATTAGATTTCATGTTGATTTTAAAGTAATTTTCAATGTCATGTTTTATGGTATGACCATAAGCATAAACACACCAAATTATTGTACTTTAAAGTGATGTAACATTCACATACGAGTGATATTCAACCATCAATGCCAGATAAAACTGTAGTATCGTTTGTGTGTGTTTTTATTTTTCTTTATCATCAAACGCACTGCTCAGTTTTCATATCTGTATTTGTAATTCTCATCATCTCTGCCACAAATCTGGCACAGTCCCACTTTCTCTTTTTCTGTCTTTTTTTATCTCCCTGTTGTTTTTCCTCGCTTCCTGATTTGGAAAGACTCGTAGAGTCAATTACGTTGGAGTTTGAGAGATGGAGAGCGCTGGAGTTGCCATATTTTTGTATGATATTAATATTTCAAAAGTGCCATTCTCAGCTGAATTTCTAAGAGAGAGAGAGCCTATTAGATTCGGCACTGCCAGAATATTATTCATTCTCTAGAGAGGAGACTAGCGCCTGTTCCTTCCGTCATTACCGCTGCTGTTTTTGATTTCTGTCGGAACATGATCGCTGTTCTGGCAACAACTGGATTGTTGGAATTGTTCGGTCAGAATTGGCCGGGATGACTGCGTTTGTTGCCAGATTACAGTAGCTGATGCAGTATGAAAAAACCAAAGCAACTAAAATCTTAACTCAATCTCATTGTTTCAAAGCAAATTTTTTTGGCTTAAAGTAAACATGGAATCAAAATTGACCTTGTTTACTTTCTAAATACATTTTCTTGGTCTTACTGTGCACAATTTATCAGTGCATGTTATTCCAAAGGAAAAAAAAAAAGAATGTTTTCTTGGTAATCGTTTATCGAAGTGTTCCAACTTGCTCCGCCTCTGAAATGACTTTCCTTTCTAGTTGATGTCACGAATCCCTCCAAATTTTTAACCCCGCCCTTCCTACCACAATTCTAATTTGGTATGGAACTCCCACTTTTCGCGATCCAATTCCTGATGCATAACATCAAGTCCCGTCCTACATGTTTTATCATTGAATATACGGTACGGTTTACCAAAGTAAAACGGGTTACGCCAATAAACGCACACCTTTGGCTGCACTTTCTATGTTAATGTGGCAACCATAAATGGCCTACGGTTAGAATAATGAGCTATATTACTAGGGATGTGAATCGTAAGGAATTTAACGATTCTGGTTCCTTAACGGTTCCATTAAGGATTCTTTTTTTTGGGGCGGATTTTCTCCCCTTTTTCTCCCAATTTGCAATGCCCAATTCCCAATGCGCTTTTAAGTCCTCGTAGTCGCGTAGTGCTTCGTCTCAGTCCAGGTGGCGGAGGACGAATCCCAGTTGCCTCCGCGTCTGAGACCGTCAACCTGCGCATCTTATCACGTGGCTTGTTGAGCGTGTTGCCATGGAGACATAGCGCGTGTGGAGGCTTCATGCCATCCACCACGGTAACCACGCTCAACTCACCACGCGCCCCACCGAGAACGAACCACATTATGGCGATCACGAGGAGGTTACCCCATGTGACTCTACCCTTGCTAGCAACCGGGCCAATTTCGTTGCTTAGCAGACCTGGCTGGAGTCACTCAGCATGCCCTGGGATTCGAACTAGCGAACTAGCGAACTCCAGGGGTGGTAGCCAGTGTCTTTTACCACTGAGCTACCCAGGCCCCCCATTAATAATTCTTTAGTACTTTTGTGGAAGAAATATTTGGAAATAAGAATTGCTGATAAGAGTCATTTGTTAGAGTAGATTCGTTGCGGTGTAGATTTAAAAAGAGCCAGCTCATATGAGTCATTTGATCATTGCGGTTACACGCTGTAGATGGCTTTGCGGCACCACTGACAGTATTTTATTACGTTGCAGAAGAATGCTTGTTCGAGAATGTTTAACCTTAACCAAAAGTCTTGAAAATCATTTGGTTCCTTTATTTTTAAAAAGATGGAATTCTGAACCGTTCTTGTTTCCCAACACGTCATGTTGGAATTACCGTAATTAGTAGATGACAATTTGAAGATTCTACTCTGACCAGTTCACATCCTCTGACTGAGGAATCATTCACTTCAATACTAATAACGCCAAAATGGACCCAGGTGTTGCTTTGTTGCTGATGACAGCAAAATATTTAATCTCATCATTAATTCATTTATTCACCTCTAAATTCGTGCAAAATTTTTAAGAGCAAAATCCTGATAAAAAAATAAAATCTAATATCAAAAATAAATATGTAAACTACTTTAAACAGTAGAGCATGCTGCCATTTTGCTTCTTTTTACATGACAGTCAAGTCTAATCTTTTATAGAATTCAGAGTTTACAACTTTTTAATTAAAGTTGCTATAAGCGATTTTTTTTTTAACGGAAAGGTATGCAAAAAAGTCCTACTCCTTGAAAGATACTAATGAAATAAGTGTCATAAGATATCTCACCAGTCTCTGTTACAGCTCTAGTAAAAAATGTATCCACGGGCTGCGGCCTCTGACGCTTTTGACCTGTCAATCATTTTGCATGTTCTCATGGTGTTTTAGTTGAAGCGAATTATTGAGGCTTGATGCCATTTTTATGCCATGTTGCTCATAGCAGTTGTCAGTTGAGGGCGCTATTTTGATGCTGTTGTTTTGACAACCGTTTCTACTCGTGACTGTCTTAATAAAGCCCATTTAGTATCTTTGGAGTGCTGTATTTTTGAAAAAAAGGGGGCGTGGCTAATTCAACGGCTCAGCTTGTGAAAATTTTACAATGGCTATAAGAAGACGTGAGTGGTAATTACGGTAATTCCGACGTGATGTGAATGCACCATTACCTAATTGAAGAACAGTTTATTCCTATTATTATAAATAAATGTACTATTTATTGATGACTTATATTGCTGTTGCCGACGATTTATAAATTGCGGCAGTAAAAATCCACAGATTCCATGAGGCTGTGCACATGACATCACTACTGTATTTTGTGTGTTTAGTTATCTTGGAAAACATTTTATTTTGCATTTTAATCCAATTTTACATATAAATGTTGCACACATTAAAAATATAAATCAATTCAGTCAATGTTATAGGCTGAAGTCTATAATGAAAATGCACATGCTGTATTAGACCACACACACACACACACACACACACACACACAAACACATGACTTACAAAATCCTGATGTATTAATGTAGTCTCCAGCTTTCTCTGAAATTCAAATGTGAAATAGTCTCTCTCTCTCTCTCTCTCTCTCTCTCTCTGCAATCCATCTATTAGTGCACTGTAAATATTACATGAGCTTTGAATCTGACTGGCTTATGCACTTGTGTGTGTGTGTGTGTGTAGGTGTGGGTGTGGGTGTGTGTGTGACTATATTATTTTATTTTATTCTGTCGTTCCTTGTTTATTGTAGCTCATGACCTACTTCCAGTCTTCCATACTCAGCACGGATCACACCGCTGTGCCCTTCATATCGACGGCTGTCCCCGCAGAACAATTACACGGCAAAAGGGGCCCAAATGGAGATGTTTGTACTAAATAACACATGTGTAATTAAGCACTAATGAGCACTTGTCACTGTGGAATGTGCAATTAGACAGGTAATAGAAAAGCCTGGTGTGGCAGACGTGCTGAGAAGCAGAGAGAGAAAGAGAGAGAGATACAGTGAGGGAGGGAGGTTGGGGCGAAATTATGAAGACAGGAGAAATGTTCAGAATAGCATACTACCATACATACTTTTTTGGCAGTAGTATGCATACTGTGTGCAGTTTGCAAATATTATGTATGCATGGCATACCTGGATGACCTACTAAATTGGCAAAATTTGCATT